>NC_063442.1:41856654-42016040 GCF_020379485.1 Brassica napus
TTGTTGTAATCTACCAGTTGTTATTCAGTTAAAACTAAGGTTTCTCTCTTTAGGTGTTAGTTATTCAGTTAAAAGAATATACTCTGTGGCAAAGAAAGAGAAACCTATGTTCCTCGTCATAACATGTCAGAGAGTATACTAGCTAATATGTGAGTTTGCAAGAGAATATAAGGCAAGTGGTAGGCTGGTAGCCAAGTGCATCTACCTAAGAATAAGTATCTTGAGAAATAATTGTACTGTTACATTAAAAGGAAAAAGGTAAAACAAATTTGGAGATGCGGGGGATCGAACCCCGTGCCTCTCGCATGCAAAGCGAGCGCTCTACCATTTGAGCTACATCCCCAATTGTTATTACGCACGCTACAATAAATATACAAATAAAATTCCCGATCGAAAGTTCTAACAACAATCTACGAATAAGTACAGTTAACAAAACATTAATTGTATGATAATGAAACAAACAAGTCAAGAGAAATGCGTGAAACATATAATTAATCAATTATCAAAGATGCGTTATGCAACAACCCGAGAGGGCCCCGCATAGTTTGTCAATTTCTGTTTCTTATTCAACGTTATAAATCAACTTACCAAAGTATATACATAATCGTACTTAGACTTGGAACTTTGTTACCAAAAGACTTACTTACAAGTTATATATATATATACTAAATCAACTATCATTTTCCAATGCTCTACACTTCTCTACATCTTCTCTCTCTAAAGCCATCATCTTGGTTTTGGTGTGTGCCTTGCCGTCTATTTTGGTGCTTCCCCTAAAAAAGTGACCTTAAGACTAATCATCATGAGAATGTTTCTAGGTGTCTTGCTTCTCTTGGCCTTGACCACATCTTCAAGTAAGTCTTTCTTCTCTTCTTCCTAAAGGGTCCATAACATTTACTTAAAATTTTCTCTTTCTCTCTAGGTGCTATTTACTGTCTCTGCAAAGATGGGATAGGTGACAACGGGCTTCAAACATCGATAGACTATGCTTGTGGAACCTTAGCAGATTGTAACCCAATCCATGACAAGGGTGCTTGTTATCAACCAAACACCATCAAAAACCATTGTGATTGGGCTGTTAACAGCTACTTCCAGAAAGCAGCTCAGGTCCCTGGAAGCTGTAATTTCTCTGGAACTGCCACTACCAGTCAAACCCCACCTTCAAGTAAGTCAATCAACTTATAGATTTGACAAGAAAAGTAGTTATGATCTTGATGATGTTCTTTTGTGCAGATTTGGTTACTGGATGTATATATCCTTCAAGCGCTAGGTAACTAATGATCACTTCCATTAACCTTAACCTGTCTCATATTCATAAACATGACTTTGAAAAAGTTTGGTGTGTGTGTGTGTGTTAACAGCTCTGCAGGGTCGCCTCCTTCAACTACACCACCAACGGGAACAACTCCAACAACAAACGGAACCGGAGGCTTTACTCCATTTCCGGGAACTCCTCCTGCCTTTGGTCCAACCGGAACCGGAGGCTTTACCCCAAGCAAAGCTGCTTCAAGTTTGGTAATTTCCTCTGTTTTCACGCTCTGTTTCTCATCACTAGCGTTTCTGATGTAAGGTTCGTGTAGAGACAAAAGCCATCCATCCACATGGGTCCGTCTTTTGATTCCCTTTTGGGTAGAAAAGGAAGCTTCAGTGGTCATTGTGGTTTATATTTCTGTTTTTTTCCATTTATGTGAAAGTTGCTCTAATTAGAATCTTAAGTAAATAATTGCAAAAAGAAAAAAAATAAAATAAACAGAACATCATGATAAAGACTTGTCAACAACAACGTTAGGAACTCGTGGGTTGTGTAAGAAGATACCATTTTTTTAATTTCTAATGATCAAATCATAGACTCACAGAAAATTTATTCAACTAAAAAGACCAACCAACAATAACACCAAGTGAAGTGCCAACTACTACTTTAAGGTAAGATTCACACCTTCAATAATTGATCAAAGCCTCTCTAATATAACACTTTCAATCTCTTTACACACATGCAAGTCTCTCCAACAAACTCTGTGATCTGGCATAAACAAGAATCACATCCCCATATTATTCAGAACAAGAAACAGAGAAGTACACAATGTAAACACTCAACTTAAAAGTAACAAAAAGATAAAAACAAAATCAATCTACAAGATTCCCATCGATTTCATAGAACAAACGGTTACAGCTCTCACTAAGCACCTCAGCTCTACGCATAATCTTCTTGCAGTCTCCATGCCTTCGCTTAGGGCTAAACTCTCTCAGCTTCACATGAGGATCCTTGATACCCACGTCATTGTATATCTCCCTCGCAGGCACCACATGCTTCTCCCAAAACTCAACGAGCGCCGGCCTCATCTCCTCCCAAAACGCGTTGTCTCTCCAAACTCTAAACAGACTGCTCCCGTTACGAGTCCAGCAGTAAAGATCCAACCACTCCGTATCCACAATCTCCATCAAACCCTGAAGCTGCGGAATACAATGATAAGGAACCTTCTTCCACGGATACGCTCCTCTCGGCTTCTCCCCATCATCACCACCCCCACCTTTGTAAAACGGACACTTAACTTCTACAACAGAAGTTGAACTCGTTCCTTTGATCAAACCATCAGGTGAAGCTCCTAGCCAGTTTGTCTCTTCGCCGTTCTTGTTATAGACTACGAATCCAGGTCTAGCGATGACTTCGTTCCCTGTTAACAGTTTATATCTCTCGAGTGCTTCGGTTTCGTTATCAGCGTCCCAGAACGTGGCTTCGTTTCCGGAGAACTGTTTGGCTACGCCGACTTTCTCTAACCAAAGCTCGCGTCTACCTTCGGGCCAGAACCCGATGGCGCGTGAGAAGTTGCTAGCTGTTAGCCTGTTCTTCCTCAGATCTTGCCAGTCTTTGGTCTCGTTTTGAGATATTACCTTGGAGTCAGGTTCTGGTTCGTTAGACGGAACGTGTAACAAGCGATGACAGAAAGCTATCTCATCACTGCCAAGAAAGTAAGTAAAGGTCAAAAGTTACTTCCTTGATATTTATTACATATTAACTAGTGAACTAGACAAGGTGATCAGACTGACCGTGCGCGCTTGTAAAAGGCACGACGAAGCATATCGGCGGCGGCAAGATCGATTCTGAATTTTGAGGGTTTAAGGAAGCGACTCTGATAGGACTCGTAACCAATGGGCCTTATCTAAACTCGTAACTAATGGGCCTCACAGTTATAAAACATAATCCGGTTGGGTTTTAGTTAATTAAAACTTTGGAATCGGTTCGGCTCGGTTCAGTTTGTAGGAGTTCAGGTGAAGCAAGAGTAACGAGGATTCTGAACTCGGCACTGAAAACGAACCTTTGATGATCTGGTTTGTGGCTGTTTAGTGAGATGCTAAAAGTTGGTGTATTGATTTCTCATTTTTTCTATAACAAACCGGTTTTTGGTCTGGTTCAACCCAAATTGAACCGAGGTTAAGATATATGATTATCGAACCGGGTCTTCTATTGTTGTCTCCTCCGAAGCAGAGATAGACGCAGAGAAAGGGAAAGCTGCCTTGATCGTATAATGCCCTAAGGAAAAAGGAATGATTCATCTGAAGAAGAAGAAGAAGATGATGATACGAAGAACATGTATTCCTCTTCATCGGAAAGCTTTCGCATTGGTTCAGCCTCGTTTCTCTGGAACAGGTACCTCGATTGGTTCTAGCAGCGATAGAAATTTCTCTTACAAAGAGAAACTGAGGAGTGGTCTCGTCGATATAAAGAAAGATGATGCTGTTGCTCTGTTTCAGTCCATGATTCAGTCTCGTCCTCTGCCTACCGTCGTTGATTTCAGTAGATTGTTTAGTGGCATTGCCAGAACAAAACAGTATGATCTCGTGTTGTCTCTCTGCAAGCAAATGGAATCGAATGGGATTGCGCATGACCTCTACACGCTCAGCATTGTCATCAATTGCTTCTGCCGTCGCCGGAAACTCGGTTTTGCTTTTTCTGTTTTTGGAAAGATGTTGAAGCTTGGGTATGAGCCTACCACGGTTACATTTTCAACTTTGATCAACGGATTGTGTCTCGAGGGTCGAGTCTCTGAATCTGTGGAGTTAGTTGATCGTATAGGTTGTTCCAAATCTCATCATACTTAACACTCTTGTCAACGGTCTTTGTCTTCAAGATAGAGTGTCTGAAGCAGTGGCTTTGATAGATCGAATGATGTCAACCCGATCAATTTACCTATGGTCCGGTTTTGAACAGAATGTGTAAGTCAGGTAACACTGCCTCGGCCTTTGATCTGCTCACAAAGATGGAACATAGAAAGATCAAGCCTCAAGTAGTCATATATAATATGATCATTGACAGTCTTTGCAAAGATGAGAGCCTCGACGATGCACTCAGCCTTTTCAGTGAAATGGAAACCAAAGGAATCAAAGCAAATGTCTTTACCTACACCTCTCTCATAGGAGGCTTCTGTAATGCCGGGAGATGGGATGACGGCGCACAGTTGCTGAGAGATATGATCACAAGGGACATCACCCCGGACGTCGTCACTTTCAATGCGTTGATTGATAGTTTTGTAAAAGAGGGAAAGCTTACGGAGGCTCAAGAATTGTACAATGAGATGATCACAAGAGGCATAGATCCTAATACCATTACATATACTACTTTGATATATGGGTTGTGCATGGAGAACCGCTTAGATGAAGCCAACCAGATGATGGACCTGATGGTTAGCAAGGGATGCGATCCTAATAGCGTGACTTATAGTATCCTTATAAACGGATATTGTAAAAATAAACTGGTTGATGAAGGTATGAGACTTTTCCGCAAAATGTCTGTGAGAGGAGTGGTTGCCGATACAGTGACTTATAGCACTCTCATCCAAGGATTTTGTCAAACGGGAAAACCTAAGGTTGCAAAAGAACTCTTTCAAGAGATGGTTTCTATTGGTGTGCCACCGAGTGTTGTGACTTACGGTATTTTGCTGGATGGGTTGTGTGACAATGGAGAACTAGAAAAGGCTTTGGAAATACTTGATCAAATGCACAATTGTAAGATGGATCCTGGTATTTGTATATATTCTATAATCATTCACGGGATGTGCAATGCTGGTAAGGTCGATGGTGCTTGGGATCTATTCTGTAGCTTACCTTCGAAAGGAGTGAAGCCCAATGTTAAGACATTCACCGTAATGATTTCGGGATTGTGTAAGAAAGGGTCACTGCCTGAAGCAAACATCTTGCTAAGAAAAATGGAGGAAGATGGGATTGTGCCAAATGTTTGTACATACAACACACTAATCCGAGCTCATCTCAGCGGCGGTGACATAAGCAACTCAGTTGAACTCATCGAAGAAATGAAGAGGTGTGGCTTCTCTGCAGATGCTTCCACCATAAAGATGGTGATGGATATGTTGTCGGATGGTAGATTGGACAAAAGCTTTTTGGATATGCTCTCTGGTCCTTTTGGAGACAAATCATCATCATCGTTGGATTGAAATAAATCTTCTTTTCGAGACAAATCACCAAGATTCTGACTCTGGTTCGTCCCTCTTAACTTCCCGCCATTAATTTTAAATTGAGAATCTACGTTTCCTGAAAGCTTGCGTGTTTCTGGTCAATATTGGTTAACTCATTGTGTCGGTATAAAGCTATGATTGAGAGTTTGAGCTTTTATGTCTTCTTTTTCGATTCTCTTGATCAAATGATTGATCTGTGACACTTTTGGAGCTAACTGTCTGTGGGTTTAAAAGGATCACTCACTACTCACTAACTAATGTTTTTTTTTTGGTTCATTGAACCAACCAGTGTTTTTGTTTTCTGATATTTTGGAATCTTAGGATCAGAACCAGATTCCTTGAGTTGATGTTTGGATAAGTGAGTTGAATTTGGAAATCTTTTGTGAAACCCAAGTGTTCCCTTGCCAACCTAGAGTTGACTATTGATCCTTAGTTTTTTTTGTTATTTGAGTGTTCTTTTGTTTTGGTCTTGTAAGGAAGGTTCTTGGCATCTGTGGATGACTGATGATTTTAGAGCTATTCATAATAGCCTCCCTTTTGGACGTGATCTTTCACGTCCCAATGAATCTAGTTGCTCTCTTCAGAACTGCCTAATAGCTAGGTATAAATCGATAGATAAGGTAAGACTTTTTTTGAAAATTCTAGTGTCAATATCATCTACAACTTCCGTTGTGTTCACTCTAATGGAGTAGTAAAAAAGTAATGATTGGCTTAAAGTAGTCAAATCTTCTGTTGGTGTATTCATCTTGTTGTTATTTGTTAATTTATGATATAACCTAACCATATTGTTCCTTCTGCTTTTTGATTCTCTTGTGTTCCTGATTAACCGTATCTTTTTCTTTTTTTGCCGGTGGGTTGCAAATTTGCAGTCTTGCTGCTCTCTGCTGTTGATGTGTGTTGGAGGAATGCCTGCTTCTGAGCCTTTCTTCTCTGCGGATCTCTTGTTTTTTTTTTTTTTGTCATTTTCAGTCACATTATATGTTCAACCCAAGACATACGCTTATATAGTCATGTCTCCTGTACTGTGAAATGTTTCATTGTCTGTTAATGCTGTGTCCTCTTTGTTTGATAGTGGACTAATCCACACATGATGAGAAAAAAAAAAAAACAGGTTTCTCGTGTATCTTCTTTGTAATTTCTATGAAATATCGATTCTGAATTTTGAGGGTTTAAGGAAGCGACTGTTGTCCAAAAATAAAAAAGGAAGCGACTCTGATAGAAACAGATAACTAATGGGTTTCGCAATTGTAAAACATAATTCGGTTTGGTGTGAATTAATTAAAACATTCTGGTTTGGAGTCGGCTCGGTTCGGTAGTTTGTGAACTCTGCATTTTCTTTATGACACAGGAAACAATCTCCACAAGCCTAAAGATGGTGTAAGCACCAACTGATTTTAGTTGTATGTAATAAGAACACATGTAAATTGTCAAGGGTTTATCTTGCATAAAACAAATAAGCGTTGTAAACAATTTTAAATAGCTGTTTGTTATATGTAATTCAGGGGAACGAAGTCATAAACCAAGCACATTAGATTATAAACATCTGCGTCCAAGATCTCACCTTAATTACCGTCTCTCTACTCTTGTGGAACATAAATCATAAGAACTCACTTAAGTCTTAATATAGGAGTATCAACCCATCGGCAACAAACTCGGTTTCAGATTCTTTTTTTGTTTGTTACTTACGCTTTGGCTTTGGCTTGAGGTGCGTCCACAACTGCATCAGATAAACCACACCTTCTTTGAGAGTTGCTTTTCTTCCTTCTTTGAAGTTCCAAAGCTCAGGCACTATGTACCTTCCACTTCCATTGTACTCGTTCCTCTCCATCAGCGCTTGTGTCACTGCTTCAAACACTTCGTCCCCCAGCTCTTTCTTCAGTTCCTTCAGCTTCTCATCCTCTTCATCCAGCACGTACTGCAAAAAAAAATTGTATACATTCTAAGAGCATTGTTTAAGAGAGAAGAAGAGAAGAAGAGGTGTACTGTATTGTTGTTACCTTGTGGATTCCGTCTATTTGGATGACCTTAATTGGATGCCAAGCCGAGTCTCTCAAGTGGTTGTCCCACAAGGAACAGAGAGTTGCTGCTTCAACATCAGCTTCTTCAGCTGGATATCTCTCTTTAGCTAGTTTCTGGAACGGTTTCTCATCCAACGCTCCCATTCTCTTCACAGATATCTGACCACGTAATGTCA
Organism: Brassica napus; assembly: GCF_020379485.1. Taxonomy (NCBI): domain Eukaryota; kingdom Viridiplantae; phylum Streptophyta; class Magnoliopsida; order Brassicales; family Brassicaceae; genus Brassica; species Brassica napus. The sequence goes on from NC_063442.1 coordinate 41,864,317, forward strand.
ACTCTTGCATTGACTGCACAAAGCTTAACCCTGGTAGTAGCAAGTCTCAGAGAGAGAGGAAAGAGGGTGAGAATTGCTTACTTTGATCAAAGCCTTGCGAGCATCCTGAAGCTCGTCGTTAGTGTAGCCATGTTTAACAACAAGAGCTTGAAGTATTGACTCTTGGTATTCTGATTCCTCTTCTTTCTCCTTGAGTTTTGCCTTAGTCTTTTCTATCTCTTCCTTCAGATCAGGATCTTCCATGTGTCCCATCACCTGCAGCCCACCCCTTATTCTCTCTATCTCCAGCTCCAGTGCCAGCTCATCATCCAGTTTCTTCTCCAGCTTTTTGACTCTCTCACGTAACTCATCTTTCTCCCTCTGCCAAAACAAACAGCCCAGCTTCATAACTATGACCACAAATCAAAAGCATTAAGCAAAAGCCTATACCTGTTGCTGTTTTGCCAATCTCGTCATTTCTTCATCAGCTTTGTTTTGCTCTTCAGTAGCCATTATGTTCTGACAGAGAAATTAAAAGACTTCATCACGACCAAGCAAGAGTTGTACAAAGGATGTTGAACGCTACCTTCTGTTTTTGCCATTGAAGCTTTCGTCGCTCAGTTTTGTTCAGCGATTGACATTTATCAAGATATCTCTCCCTCTCTTCAAACTCTTTCCTTTGAGCTTCCAGATGCTGAGCTGCCTTCTCATGTTCATTTTTCACACTCGCCAAATAATCACGCGCCGAACGCTGCATGCTACTCATCTCTAAACATTGAAAAATTAGTTAAAAACAAATTAAGCTTGAGAATACTAATTTAATTTCATCAGTAAGTAAGAGAGAAAAAACATACTTTCATTATGAGCGTTGATCATTTCATCCTTCTCTTTCATACTCCTCTGAAGCTCTGTACTGGTTTCTTTGTACTTCCTCTCTATTTCTTCAAGGTCAGTGCTTTTGGTCTCGAGTGTGTTTTCCAAGTTGGAGACAAGCGTGAATGCCTCTCTCTGATCTTCAGCCTCTTTACCAGAAACAGTCTTCAAGTCCCCTTGCTTCCTAAGGTGGTCACCAACAACAGTTCTCGAATAATAGTCATCCTTTTTGGCTATCCAACCGTAAAGCTCTTCACCACGATCACGTGCAGAATCATAGTCTCTCTTCCCACACTGATTGACTTCAAAGTGCTTCTCAAACATGGTGGCTTTTCTGAAAGCTTCCCAGTCGCTACCAAAGTAAACAAGAGCAAAACCTGTGAAACCAACTCTGCCGTTCCACAGTGGCTCCACTTTGTGGGGGTTAAACCCTTTGCTAACAAACTCTTCCCTTATTTTGCTTCCACTCTCGCCAGCAAACTTGCCTGTTTTCTCATTATAAATTCTACTGATGTTGGCCAAGATCCCTTTCCATGGATGCACAAACATCAGACCATCATTACGAGCAGCCAAAGGATCACGCCTCTGAGGATATCTTGGAGCACCATGGCTGAGACCACTCTGTTGGACAGGTTCTTCTCCCTCTTTGGCTCCAGCAGTGAGGCAAGCTCTCTTGGAAGGGTATGTACTGTCTTGGTTGCTCAAAGAGGAGCTGGGTTTAGGAGAAAGCATCTGTCTTTCTTCACCACTTGGTACAGGATCATCTCCTCCTGAGACAGACATAGGTTCAGCTTCAGCGATACATGGTGAACTGGATTTGACAACGCTGCTTTTCACTTCCCCTGCAGCAGAACTTGATGAGCCTGCTGTTATCCAGCTTCCGGTTAACACCTCTGTAGGAAGAGAAGAGACATCTGATGATGGTCTTTCCAGAGGGCGGAGATACTTCTTCATGTATCTCTCAAGTGCGAGATGCCTAGCTACTTCTCGGCCATCCTTAGTGCGGGAACTACCGTTGATGTTGTAAGCATGATGAAGCAAGTCGTCAAAGTTGTAGTCACGCTTGCGGTCAATGTAGCAGAAGGGACACCTGAAGAGAGAGTCAGAGATCTTGACCTTGCGAGTGCCGTCTTTCAGCTCACAGTAGTATCTGTACTCCAAATCATCCAGCTCTCTTCTTGAATACATCTCAACCTGCAACCACAAAGAAGCAAAGGAAATACATAATTATGCTTGTGGTGTGTATAATTAAACACTAATCACTGAACCTTATACCTGAAATTCACATAAACCTACTAGAAGTTTACAAATTTTGAAAGATCAGAGTAAGAAACAGCCCAGGAGATCATAAAGACGCAAACTTTAGTGAGACTGAGCTCAGAACACAAAACCCATTTAAAACCCTAACTCAAATCCAACTACATTTCGCTAACTAAAAGAGAAGATGAGAAAAAGTTGACGTCTTTACTCTTTCTACAGAGCTTAAAACACGAAGAAAGAGAGACCCATAACTGTAGAAACAGAATGAAACCCATTCGAAAATTTCAGAAAAAAAAAAAAACAAAATTTTGCAAATGTCTGTAGATACAAGCAAGCTGTAAGGGAAAGATGCGAAACCTTTGGAGAGCGAAGAGAAAGGCGACGAGTAGGAGCAGGTGCAATAAGAATGGTCTTCGTTTGACCAATCCGAACCAGAATTAACCAATTCGAAATTAAATAAATAGCTTTTATTTAGTCTAAACTTTCATTCCAAATATAAATAAAAGCTATTTATTTAATTTCGAATTGTTCAAACAAACAAAAAACTTTCATTCCGAATTAATCAGAGTTGAAAAAGATCTGTCTGAAATTTAGTCCTCAGCATTTTACTCAGATCCAAAACTTTATAAATACATATATTAATAACTTTCAATTAACAGATTTCGGATTCAATGAAGACCAATCCAAGTAATCTACTTGGAAATTTGAATGCTCAGGACTGTGTTTTTTTTAAGTTTCTATTTATTGTTTAGTTGTTTTTTTTTGTCAGCATTTTTATAGTTTAGTTGTAGTTAATTCTCTTAGTTTCAGATTAATTACCATTCTAGAACTTAAAATTTGTTTCATTTAATTGTCGTTTTATGTTTTCAACGCATTTATTTACTAATTTTTTAATTTTATCCATACTATTTAAGCTCATTAAATAATATAGTATATCCAAATAAAACAATATATTAAATAGAGATAAAATACGAAATTTAATGTTTTTTCTTAATTTGTGTGAAAAAAAATTTAAAACGATAACTAATCTAAAACAGAGGGAGTATCCGTAAACTTTAATTTTCTTAACATTTACAAATATTAAATTTGAAATGAAAAATGTTTGTTACAGCGATTTTTTATTTATTTTTAAATTTTAGATATATAGGTTAAATGAATTAAAAACTGAACTTAAGAGCAGCATTATCGGAAAATGAGGAGGAATTTTTAAATATAATTATATTATTAAAAAGAAAAAAATAAAAGAGATGAAGCAAGAGAATCTTAAAATCAAACTTTTTAAAATCTGTTTAGAACTGTAATTGCTTACTTGTTGTTTTTCATTAGCTTCATTTTCTAGTTTCAGTTAAGTTATAATAATCTAATAAAGTAATAATAAAATATTAATATTTTTAGCTCAGATAACCAATTCGATTTCTATCCGATAATGTTGCTCTAATAATACTTAATTTTCTTTAAATATTTAAAAGAATAAGACATATATCCAAGAAGATTTAACAACAATGGTCAAGGAAGCCAACCATAACTAAAAAAAGAAGACTCATACAGTGATAATGAAACTCATTCATTCATGGATAATTTGACATACTGTAGAACGTTTTGCGAGTTTATTAACTTTCTCGTATATGTTCTGATTATAAGCTGTAGGGCTCAGAATGAATTTCTTCAGTACTGCTGAGTTTTCAAGAAAGTAACTGGCTACTTTCATCTTCTCTTCCTCCCATTCAAACTTATCTTTAATCTCAACACACTCAAGAGTCGTTGAGACACACCGTGGCACATCTGTGAGTTCCAATCCCTCATTCATCTCCTCTGAATGAACAACCTTCTGCAAACACATACACAAAAAGAAGGGGCTAAGTTTTCAATAGTACGCATCCATAACACCACAGTATTATAAGAAAAACATGATTTACCAAGACTAGGTGTTTGAGATTTGGGCAACACTCAAGAAAGGCTGGCAGAAACTGTAACAAGGCGCTAGGGAACACTGCTTCTAAACGAGATAAGTTGTTGAATTTAGGAATCATTCCTCCTTTTGAGTAAAGATCAAGGGCCTGCAGCACGAATATAGAATACAAGTGAGAGGTTTTGTCTTAGACAAAGTCCATGAACTGTTGTATGAATATAGGGAATTCGGCCAAAAAAAACACGAACTTTACACGAATTGCCAAAATAAACATGTACTCGAGCCTGGCCAATAAAATCCTAAACTTTCGTTGACTTTTTTAGTTTATTAAGAAACTTACGATTGACTGACCAAAATAACAACGTCGTTATTATTGAAACGACAAAATAACCCACCGTTAAATACTACCGTTTAGTGAAACGACGTCGTTTCATTCAGTTCTTTTGTTTAAGACAAAATCTTAAAATTGTTGTTGGTTGGACTCGAACCCACACACTCTTCAACTTAACAGAGGAGAGCTTTGCCACTGGGCTAGTGAGACTTTTTGAAAGATTAGATACAAATTTTTTTTTATTGATCAAAAGACGTGGATGATTGAAATAAAACAAAACATAACCCTAATTTCTCATAAACTCAAAAAATTCTCTAAAAACTTTTGAAAAATCTTTAAATTTCCAAAAAATTGAAAAATAATTATTTTTTGTAAATTTAATTTTGAAATTAAAAATAAACTTTTTCTTTCTTTAAAAAATCAAAAATCTTCAAAAATTTTCTTTTAAAAAAAAATCCAAATTTTTTAAAAAATCAAAGAAAATGCAAAAAATTAAGTTACAATTATCAGCTAAAAATTAAATTTTTTAAAAAGTTGAAAATTTTGGAAGATTTTTTTTAATAGAAAATTATTTATTTTTTCAATTTTTAGTTTAATTTAAAAAAATGGAAAATTTTGGAAGATTTTTGTTTTTTTTAAAGAAAAATAATTATTTTAATTTCAAAATTAATTTTATAAAAAAATTCTTTATTTTTCAATTTTTAATTTAATTTTAAAAAAATGAATTTTTTTGGAAATGTTTTGATTATTTAAAGAAAAAAAATATTTCTAAGTTCAATTTGTTTTTTACAAAATCTTTATTTTTCAATATTTTGTAATTTTAAAGATCTTTTATGTTTTTAGAGAACTTTTTATATTCAGTGAGTACCAAATAAAGTTAAATGTGTTTGGAACTATATTGAAAACGCCTTTAGCCTAGTGGTTAAATACATTTTCATTTTACCCAAGCAACCCGAGTTCAAATCCAGGGTTCTACTTGTTTTTATTTTCAGATCATGTAAAACAAAAACGACGTCGTTTCAGTTAACGGAACAATAAACGACGTCAATTTTTTTCTGTTAAGTTTGCTAACGGTGTGCTAAATTGGCAAGTCAATAAAGACATTGTTAATAAATTTTAAAGTCAATGAAAAGTTTGGTATTTTTTTAGCCAGTCCAAAAGTTCAGGTTTATTTTGGTAATTCGTGCAAAGTTCGTGATTTTTTTGGTCGAATTCCCTATGAATATATATGTACCTTCACTGTTTTCTCAGAGATGATAATATGTCTTACACTCGATATCCCATTGAGAAAACCACGGATTTCATTCCTCTTTGATGCATCCCATGGATCAAAAAATCCGTTCAAGTTGATAACAAACTTGATATCAAGGTTAACCATGATCAAAGAAGTCAGGTTCTTTACCACAATGCTATCAAATTGATCTTCTCCAAGACTCATATACTCTAGCCCTGGAGCATCAATCTCAAGTGTGCATTTCACTATCGAATGGTAATCCCTTACCTCCCTAAGCGGCAGCACACTAAACCTCTTCAAGCTCTGAGACCTCACTCGCATAACCCCAAATTCATCATTCCGAAGTGCATAATCATCATCCGGATCCCTCGCCAAAGTCAGCTCCTCAAGAACAGGACACCCTGAGAGGACTTTCTCCAGATGCACACGCCATTTAACTTCTTCAAGATGCATGAATCTTAGACAAGGCATGATAAAACCAAACCAGGATCCATAAGTCCAGAAGAAGAGAGCTTTAAGTAAACCAATGTCTTGCTCGTGTAGAGATTCATAGGCATGAACTCGACACAAGCATAGTACATACCGCGCTCTTCAAAATAACAGTTTCTGCTCACAACATCGAGATGTTGTGTTCCACGGCTAATCATTGTACCGACCCGGTCCATGAAACCATCTATCATGAGGGGCCTGCACCTAACCTTGACTTTTAAAAGACTTGACTCGGGGCTAAACTCGAGAAATCTTTCAACGAAGGTGAAGAGCACTTCTTCGTCGTCTTCATAAGCAATAAGAAAGCAGTTTAAGTCAAGAGCGGGAACGCTTAGCCAGAGATTCTTCCATCTCTTAGACAATATACCTGTCTGCACCGAATCTCCTGTCGGAAGGTATGAGAGTATTTGAGTGAGCAAAGAGTCCGGCAACTCGCTGATCATATCGCACCCAGGCATCACTAAACGAAACCCTAAGAGGGTCAACAGGCAACAAACAACATAAAAATAATAATATATCGTTTAGTATTTCTACGTGTAAAGCGGTTCCGGGTTCCCTCTTTTAGTAAAGTTAACTTTTTTATTGGTTATATGCCATTGGAAAATTTATGAAAATCGATTGTAATAATAGAGTAATTTAAGGAAAAGTGCATATTTTCCATTACCAGTATTGATTAATGTATTTGGGAGATTTGATATATAAATAATCTTCCAAAAAATCAATTTTCAAAAGCGAATGAAAAAAGAAAATATAATAACAAATGATCAGTTTACAAATTGCATTTAGTAATACGATGCATATGATTTGAATTGGTATCATCACCATTCTAAGGAGCTCATATACAATCTACAAGCCCTTTTATACATGAGAAAACCAAACTACAAGGGTTAGGTTGACGAGCTGACCTTTCTGATTTCTAGCTATAACAACTACAAAGGTCCAAAAACTCGGATATTCTCGTCATCCTTATTTGGTAGGCTCTTGTACATGACCCGGTTGCAGCAGCCGTAGCTGAATCGTGAATAGTAAATCACGTTAAGGAATGACATAACCAAACTAAAAAAATAATGAGCACAACATTCTGCCAAATCGCATGCATGTTGGTAAAATATATACAAAGATATAATTTGTAATCATGATAGTAAAAGCGAGTCTCTCTCTCATTGTAGAAAACACATTTTCTCTCGTCTTCTTCTTTCTTTAAGTTTCGACTAAGAACTTTTCTAACGTACTTCTGTTTTTCTCTACAGTAGCATATTAGCATGTTTAACTTATAGTATTTATATCGTTTTCAGGAATTTATATTTTATAGTTCATATAAATAATTTTTTCTCCAATCTGAACCAAATAATACTTAAATTTTTGGGATATTAATTAAGGTATAAAACATATAAAACCAAACTTAAGAGAATGCAAGATCATCATTATCTAAAAGACATCCAAGAAACTGAGATTGGGACTTCTGAAAAAAAATGAAAAAAAGATTCGCAGGCATACTGACAATGAAGAACTTTTATCAGCACCAATGTTCACAAAGAATCCAACCAGAACTAAGAAGAAGACTCATCAATGTCAACGACCTCCTGTAAGCAAGAAGAAGATCTAGAGATCTAGAACAGAGACTAATATAAACTGAATGTTTTCATTATATTTCTTGCTTGAAGTTTATTAGAGCAACATCTCTTCATTGGATTCCAACGGTTGGAAGCGATTCTTCAACACTATTGGTTCTTCTAGTTCGTACTTTCCAGGACCACAAGACTTGTCCTTTTCTCTGTTTTGCCTTTCATAACTTGTAGTAGCCGTTGCTGTTTTCTGATTCTGAATGGGCTTTAATTCTTCTTCTTGCAAGCCCATTCCGTGTTTAGTAAAGCTTGTTTCTGCCCTTGGAGTCTTGTCTCTCAAGTCCATTATCTCATTCTTCTTCTCTGTTTCAGAAACAGAACACGTTTCTGAAGTTGATGTTCCTTTTGGTTTCCAGATCGTCTTCTCCTTGTCACCTTTGTCTACACCTCCTCCATGCGCTCGAATGATAACTTCACATCTTGTAGACCGTTTTGTGAGTTTATTAACCTTGTCGTATATTTCTGATTCCACAACATATCGAGGATCATAAGCTGTGGGGCTCAGAATGAGTTTCTTCAGTACTGCTGAGTTTTCAAGAAAGTAACTGGCTACTTTCATCTTCCCTTCCTCCCATTCAAACTTATCTTTTATCTCAACACACTCAAGAGTCGATGACACACACTGTGGCACATCCGTGAGTTCCAATCCTTCCTCCATCTCCTCTGAATGAACAACCTTCTGCAAACACACACACACACACACAAACACAAAAAAAAAAAAAAAGGCTGAGTTTTCAATAATACACATATCCATAAAAAAAACATAAGGATAAAAAATGGTTTTACCAAGATTAGGTGTTTCAGATTTGGGCAACACTCAAGAAAGGCTGGGAGAACCTGCAGTAACTTGCTACGGAACACGGCTTGTAAACGGGATAAGTTATTGAATTTAGGAATCATTCCTAACTGTGAGTAGCGAGCAAGGGCCTGAACTGTTTTGGCAGAGACGATCATATGTCTTGCACATGATATCCCATTGAGAAAATCACGGATCACATTGATCTTTGATACGTTCCAAGTATTAACAAGCACGCGAAACTTGACATCAAGCTTAACCACCAACAAACAAGTCAGGTTCTTTACCACAATGCTACAAATCTGATCATCACCTAGACTCAAATGCTCTAGCCCTGGAGCATCAATCTTAAGCGTGCATTTCACTTTCGAAGACATATCCATTCCTAAGCGGCAGCACACGAAACCTCTTCAAGCTCCGAGTCCTAACAAGCAGAGCCTTATATCTATCCTCCGGATCCCTCAACAAGGTCAGCTCCTCAAGAACAGGACACCCTGAGATAAGCTTAGCCAGATGCACGCGCCGTTTTACTTGTTCGAGATGCATGAATTTAAGACAAGGCATGAAAACAACACCAGGATCCCTAAGACCAGAAGACGTGAGCTTCAAGCAAACCAATGTCTTGCTCGTGTAGATATTCATAGGCATGAACTCGACACAAGGTAAGGTAACAGAATTAGTGTAATCATCTATATAATCGGTACTGCTCTCACCATCTAGATGTTGTCTAATCACTGTACCGAGAAGTTCCATGAACCCATCTATCATCATGTCTCTGCACTTAACCTTGACTTTTAAGAGACTTAACTCAGGGCTAAAATTGAGAAGTTTGTCAAGGAAGGTGAAGAGCATTTGGTTGTCATGGTAAGGAACAACAGAGGAGTGTAAGTCAAAGTCGAGACAGGGAACACTTAGCCACACATTCTCCCATCTTTTGGACAAACCACTTGTCTGCGCCTATTGATTTGTCGGAAGGTATGAGAGTATTTGAGTTAGCAAAGATTCCTATCTCGCCCAGACATCACGAAACGAAACCCTAACAGCATTAACAAACAACATATAAAAGAGAGTTCTTTGATGGAATCATAGGAGTAGAGATTCTCTAATCAATCACACAACGAAAGACTCGATGGAGGTAGTATATGGGTTTCTGAACAACTCACTGTGGATATGGGTTTCTGAAGAACTTTTTGCCTGAAAACTAAACTGAATTGTTTAGAATTTATACGTTCCTGTTCCATGAGAGCGTTTCAAAAATAAAGGCCGTCTTTATTGTCTATTAATAAATATTTATTTTATTTTTTGTCACCTAATAAATATTTCTTTTTTATTGGTTATATATCTATATTATTATTTACGAAGTAAACTTTTGCAATGAAGCTCTCACGTTGAAAATTAGAGTGGTTAATATCGTTTATACCCTTAATGAATAAAATCTATACTATTATTTATGAAGTAAACATTTACAATGAAGCTCTCACGTTGAAAGTTAGAGTGGTTAATATCGTTTATACCCTTAATGAATAAAATGTATAAATAAATTAAAAAATAAAAACAAAAATTTAATTGATTTTGATTAGATAATTGATTATTATTAAGAATAGTAAGAATTATCTAAAATTTGAAAATATAATTTAAAAAAGAGATAACTTATGTATATATTGTATTGTTATCTGAAAAAGTCTTTAAGTAAAAAGTTAAAAACATAAATTCTATAACTAAATATTAATTAAATAGAATTATTAATTATATAATTAAAAATAGAATATTGAATTATCCAAAATATAAAAATATAATTTAAAAAGATAATTTCTATATATATATTGTATTATTATCTGAAAAAATATTTTAGTAAAACGTTTAAAACATAAATTATATAATTAAGTATCAATCAAACAATTTTTTTTAATTATATAATTTAAAACTATTATTTACGAAGTAAATTTTCGTAATGGAGTTCTCACGTTGAGAGTTAGAGTGGTTAATATTGTTAAACCCTTAATGAATAAAATGTATAAATAAAATAAAAAATAAAAACGAAATTTTAATTGATTTTGATTAGATAATTGATTAATATTAATAATAGTAAGAATTATCCAAAATTTGAAAATATAATTTAAAAAAGAGATAACTTATGTATATATTGTATTGTTATCTGAAAAAGTCTTTAAATAAAAAGTTCAAAACATAAATTCTATAACTAAATATTAATTAAATAAAATTATTAATTATATAATTAAAAATAGAATATTGAATTATCCAAAATCTAAAAATTATAATTAAAAAAGATAATTTATATATATATATATATTATATTGTTATATGAAAAAGTATTTTAATAAAACGTTAAAAACATAAATTATATAATTAAATATTAATCAAATAATTTTTTTAATTATATAATTAAAATGTAATATTGAGTTATTTTAAAATTTATTTTAATAGTAAATCTATATATATAAAATATGTTTGCCTCTCTCCTAACATATTCACATGGAAAGTCACTCTCTGAAAGACTGATACGTGTCTCTGGGTTTTATTTCTTTGGCTAGACTTGAGTTTAACTTTGGGCTTATACTATAAACAATTAACAAAGCTTATTACTCTTTAATATTATTGAATTTGTTAATACATAGTAGATAAAACAAAAAAAACACACATTACGATATGGACGTTATATTATCATCAAAGCAATTTTTACCGTATGTACCTCATCATGTGTTAATTTATAAAGTAACAACGAATATATGAGTTCAACAAATTTGCAATTACCTACTTCAGAATTTTAAGTATATAAACAGTCAATATTAGTGTGTTGAATATTATATTCATATGATTTAAAAGCTTTTATGAATTTTTAATTTTAAACATACACCAAAAACTTTATGAAAGTAAATATCCATTCAGATTCTCAACCACTTCAAATACCACCAACACCAAAAAAATTTAATCAAGTGCACGAAAACTATAAAATATTTAAAACTACAATAAATACATTAGTTAATGAAAAATCCTTTTTAAAAAATATTATGGATGCGTACATAAATATTAAGAGAAATGTATAAAAACAAATAAAAGTAACAATAACTTAAAGAACAAAATGTATAAGACTAAGAATATTTATGATTTGTGGTCTAAGATATATTCAACTTATTGTCACAAAAAACTTAATAAAAAAATACATACTTTATTTTAAGGACATTAAAAATCACGTTAAAAATTTTAACATTTTAAGAAAAATTATGAATCAATAATATTAATATAAAATTTTATCCAAAAAACTCAGCACTAAATGCATAAACAAAAAAAAACAAACCCTAAATCCTATAATTCTAAGCATTATTCTAAACCAAACCTTAAACCCAACCTAAACCAAACGCTAAACTTTTCCTACTACCTAAACCCTAAATCCTACCTAACCCTAGACCCTACCTAAACCTAGACCTTAACCCTATCTAACCCTAAACCCTACATAAACCTAACCCTAATCCCTAAACCCTTCATACTACCCAAACCCTAAACCTACCTAACCCTAAACGTAAACCCTACCTAACTCTAAACCCTAGTTAACCCTAAACGCTACCTAACCCTAAACCCTTCCTAACCTTAAAACCCTACCTAAAACCTAATCCTAAACCCTACCTAACCCTAACACTAAACCATACATATCCTAAACTCTGCCTAACCCTAAACCCTACCTAACCCTAAACCCTACCTAACCCTAAACCCTATTACCCTAAACCCTACCTAACCCTAAACCCTACCTAACCCTAAACCCTATTAACCCTAAACCCTACCTAACCTTAACCCTACATAACCCTAAACCCTGCCTAACCTAAACCCTACCTAACCTAAAACCTTTCTAACCCTAAACCCTTTCTAGCCCTAAACCCTAAACCCTACTAACCCTAAACCCTTTCTAACCCTAAACCCTACCTAACCCTAAACCCTACCTAATTCTAAACCCTACCTAACCCTACCTAACCCTAAACCCTATCTACCCTAAACCCCTTCTAACCTTAAACCCTACCTAACCCTAAACCCCTTCTAATCCTAAACCTGACCTAACCCTAAACCCTGTCTAACCCTAAAACCTACCTAACCCTAAACCCTTTCTAGTCCTAAATCTAACCCTAAACCCTACTAACCCTAAACCCTACCTAATTCTAAACTCTACCTAACCCTAACCCTATATAACCCTAAACCCTACTAACCTTAAATCCTACATAACCTAAACTCTACCTAACCTAAACCCTACCTAACCCTAAAACCTTTCTAACCCTAAACCCTTTCTAACCCTAAACTCTACCTAACCCTAAACCCTACTAACCCTAAACCCTACATAACCCTAAACCTTACCTAACCCTAAACCCTACCTACCCTAAACCCTACCTAACTTTACCCTACCTAACCCTAAACTCTATCTAGCCATAAACCCTACCAACCCTAAACCCTACCTAACCCTAAACCCTACCTACCCTAAACCCATTTTTACCCTAAACTCTACCTAACCCTAAACCCTACCTACCCTAAACCCTACCTAACCCTAAACCCTACCTAACCCTAAACCTTCCTAACCCTAAACCCTGCTTAACCCTAAAAATCCTACCTAATCCTAAACCCTTTCTAACCCTAAACCCTACCTAACTCTAAACCCTGGTAACCCTAAACCCTGCCTAAATCTAACCATAAATCCCATCTAACGCTAAAACTCTACCAACCCTAAACACTAAAAAATAATCTCAAAACTTAAAGTTAAAAAAATATAAACTCTACCGCTATGTAATTTTTTGTTGTGATATTTAAATAACAAATTACATAGTGGATTTTAAATCTTACATCTATTATTTTAATTGCCAAAATATTTTGAAAGTTGTATCTTATGAATAAAAAAATAAATTATATTTTAATAACGTTAAATTTTGTTAAAATAGAATGAAAAACTATTATCATAAATAAATAAAGAATTTTGATGAAATTTGAAAATCTCTGAATCAATAACAATTAATTAGTAATATTTCAAAAAACCTTAAACTATTATAGCAGTAGAGTCTCAAAAAAAAATGTAAGTTCTCAAACATTTATTTGCCAATAACCATCCTTAAATCTTTGCTCATTCACAAAAAAATAATATTATTTACATAAATTGAAAACAAGTTTTGTTTTTTGACTAGAGACTCAAGTTTAAATTATACCACTAAAATATTTTAATATTCAATTGTTCAGAAATAACAAGTTAATGTTTTTAAAACAATAACCATCCTTAAATCTTTGCTCATTCAAAAAAATAATATTCTTTACATAAATTGGAAACAAGTTTTGTTTTTTTGACTAGAGACCCAAGTTTAAATTATACCACTAATATATTTTAATATTTAATTGTTCAGAAATATATATATTTATATATTCGAGAGTAGACAATGCATAGATGATACTAAATTGATCGCAAGAATTCTTTTTGGAAAATACAATATAACTAGTATAGTATACAAAGAACTTTTCAAAAATTTATGAAAATGTTTTAGTCCGCATCGCGGGCAAAACACCTAGTTTTCATGTAAATGCCATCGGAAAACAATAATTGTAATAATCGAGTATTTTCAGGAAAATTGCATAGTTTCAATTGCCAATATTGATTTTTATATTTGGGAATTGGGAGATTTGATATGTAAACAATCTTTCTAAAAGTCAGTTTTTGTTATCAGTTGCAAAAGCAAAATGAAAAGGAAAATATAATAACAGAGGATCGGTTTACATATTGCATTTAATAATAAGGAAGCTGCACTATACAAGCTACATCCCTTTATACATGAGAAAACCAATTACAATGGTCGATTATTCACGTCGTTGATAGAGGTCGACGAGCTACAAAGGTCATCCATTACAGAAAACAGATCTTTTAGTATCTATGTACGTTTGAAGTGGTTCAGAGATTCTATGTTCATGATGCGTTTCAAAAAAAAAATGTATCTTATATTTTATACTACAGTTTGCACTACAATTTTGGACTTTTTGGTTATAAAAAAAGTAAAAAAAATTTAGATCCATTCATCTATTACCCAAATCCATTAGTATTTATTACATATATCATTTTAATCGAATTTTTTGGATTCCTTTAGAAACGTTTACACAACATTTTAGCAAAAAAAAATAAAAAAAACTTTTACACAACATGGACCTCACAGATGACACGAGTCTTGCAACTTTTACTATGTAAACGTATAGCTCGACCAATAGTGGTGAAAAGTGTGACGATTCGTCAACTTAGCTAAAAACTAGACGTTACAACAATTACCACCCATCCATGTTATCCTAAAACGCATTATAAATTCCAATGAGGCATAGAGTAGTTTCCACTACATTCAAAATATTATCTCTATAAAATTTACCAAAGAACAGAAGCGTTATTTTGGAGAATGAAGCAAGTATCTTCCAAGCTTGTATTGCTGGTTTCTCTTATTGTCACTGTCTTCCGTAAGTAAACTAAGTATATGTCAACTATAGTTTCATCCTTTTGAGCAAAGGCATATGCCAAACTGTCTTCCAAGAATATTTCTAAAGTTTTGATTTCGATGGACTTTCCATGGTTTCCACCGTCAATAACATGTTTTTTATTGGTGGAACACTCGGTTATTAAGAAATTTGACAACAATTAGACTAACTAATTAATTATTAAATGCAGTCATTGAATAAAAGTATTGACTCAGTTTAGTTGGAAAGTTTTGTGTCCATTGACCGCATTTAGTTATTGTACATCCGTTTTTGACCTTAACGATTGTAGACCAAAACGTTCAACCTATATATTAATAACCTTACCAAAAATCACTACTTCAAATACATTATAAAAAGCTAAGAAGAATTGATTAGCTTCACAAGTGATAAACACAAAAATTTCTACCCAAAAATGAAGAAAGTGTTCCTTAACATTGTTCTATTGTCTTTTCTTCTTGGTGTTGCCTTCCGTAAGTATACTATTTATCGTTCATTTCACAATATGATACATGCAATCGTATATATGTTTATACATGAATATAGAATTATAATATACATAAATGATTACTCCTGACATTATACTATTCAGATATTAATGCTTGATTTCCTCTCTTCATGGAATTTCAAGTTTTGCTATTCTATTACATTGATGATTATTTTATTTCCAATTATTACATTTTTTTAAAAGAAGTTTTAGAGGCGTATTAAGGTTTATGTGAGAATTATAGTTTCCGTACAAAAAAAATGTTAGAAGTAAAAGTAGATATTATTGACGTGAACCTTTTGCAAGATGACAAATGTTTTATTTTGAATAATTTTCATTAAATAAAATAAACTAAAACTTAAGATTTTCATTAAATAATAATATGTCATTACTATAATTTTTGATTCTTTAAAAATCATAAAATAAATTATATATCCAACAAGATCCATTATGGATGAATTAAAATTGTATAGTAATATCAATTTAAATTGATACTATTTAAGATTAATAAATAATAGTATATTAACTTTCAACTAATAGAAAGTATCAAGTAATAGAAAAATCTTAAGATTTTGAATTTTTAATAAAATTATCTTTACCTATTTTTTTCTCCCATATATGTATACTTATCAAATACCATAACATATTATATTTATATTCTTTTGATTATATAAAATTTATTGCATTATTAATATTTTATTATAATTATTAATAGTTTGATCATTTATGAATAAATATGTTTAACCCGTAAATTAATGACATTTAGAATATAATTTAATACCATTGAGATATTCTAATATATCAAATTACACTAATAACATTGAATTACAAAAAGAAAATTAATATTACAATATATAATACTATTATAATATTGGTAAGATATTTAGTGAATATTTTCATCATCTAAACTACATTATAAAAGCTAGCTATGAAGAAAAAATTAGCTTCACAATTGAGAAACACAAAAACTTCTACCCAAAAAATGAAGAAAATGTTCCTTAACTTTGTTATATTGTCTTTTCTTCTTGGTGTTGCCTTCAGTAAGTATACTCCTTATCGTTCATTTCACAATATGATACATGCAATCGTATGTATGTTAATACACGAATATATAATTAGAATTTACATAAATAATTATTAATTTATGCTATCAGAATCTATGTTCTAGAGGCGTTTAAGGTTTATGTCATGTGGAAATTATAGTTTTCGTATGAAAGAAAAGTTCGTAGTAAAAATAGAGACTTTTATAATTAATACTTACTTTTACTAATTTTTTGAGATCCACTTTCCTTCTCAAACGAGATTTGACCCAAAACGTGCAAACTAGTGGTATAAACTAAACTTTATAAATCATTTCGTTTTGTTGACAAAACAACCATGTTTGGACTAACACATTATTCGTATGCATGACAAGATCTTGCAAATGGAGCCGACGTGAATCATCAAGGGCAATGTGACTCAGATCTTGAATGTTACACCATGCGTAGTTGTCAGAGAGGTCCAGGATATTGCGATCAGAAAGACGGAAAGTGTAAGTGTCCTAAATTACAAGTTGTGGATACAAATGGGGCGGACGTGAATCATCAAGGACAATGTGACTCAGACCTTGAGTGTTACACCATGCGTAGTTGTCAGAGAGGTCCAGGATATTGCGATCAGAAAGACGGAAAGTGTAAGTGTCCTAAGTAGAGAAACAAATAAACATGACTAGAACATATGAGTCTTATGTACCCAGACTTAAACATGGGCAAATAAAGTATGTATCCCAAAAATAAATAAATATATTATTAGAAGACTAATCATGTCTGTTAACTTTCAAATCATCTTTATAGTTTTTACATTTATTGCAATTCTTGTTATACCAAGACATTCCCTGGACATAATGGTCACACATGATTTTACTTAACACTAAAGTATTTTGTTTGTGACTTGGGTATACTAAATGAAAACAATCTAAAGACTAAATTCAATACCGTAGCCACTTTTCCATTTAAACTATCAAAAATTCTAAATTCTAAATCATTAAAACCCAATTCAAACTTAAGAGAATGTACCGTTGGTGGACCTCACGTCCACCGACGAGAACATCTTCTTTCTTCCTCCTCTTCCTTTCTTCTTTGAAGATGGTGGTGCTTGCTCGGTTAGCACCTTCGTCGAGACCGGATCCAGATCCGCCGCCGTTCACTGCTCTTGCAGATCCCTTTGATGTAGCTTCATCTCCAGATCCTCCAGACCCTCCTGACCCACCAGATTCGTTCTCTTTGCTCCGACGTCCTTCCTCCCTTGTGGCTACAGTTCCTCCTCCAAGACTCGTTTTTGGCGCAGCTGAGTCAGTTGTCGTGTCTCCTGGAGCCCGTTTGTCTACTGTCGCCTCAGGCTGTCGACACCTTTTAACCGGACCTGACACTTTCTCGGACAAATTCCGAAGAACCTTCTCAACCACTGCTATCTGCCGCCGTCGCTACTCATCACCGTTCGGTATTTGTCTACTGTCGCCTCAGGCTATCCATCTCGCACGGGAACTTGACTGTTCCGATGGGATTAAACCTCCACCACCTGATGCTCAGCGCCCATCACCCAATGCTGACTCACGCTCTATCAAGTTCTTTAAGTTTGTTGACTCGTCCGCTCTGTCATCAAGCTCCATTATTTTCAGAGTCACCGTTAAGGTGAAGGTGATTCCTGTGTCGGATTTGTCTACGGGCTTGCGGTTTAGCTTGGGTTTCAGTGAGAGCTATGGGTATCGATACGGTAATATCGGAGTCCTTCCTCTCAGCCTGACCTCAGCTCCCATCCCCCCGTTGAGTATCAGTTTTAATTATCTCAATAGGAGTCTCTTTTTACTCTGGAATGAGGATGTTGTGCTCTCTTTAATGCTCTTTTTACCTCAGTTTGAGGATGTTGCAGGCTCTGTGGGTTTCTTCATGAAACTCTATTTACCTCAGTATGAGGATATTACACTGTGGTGTACCAGTTTCTTACCCAAGTATGAGGTTATTTGGACATTTGCCTTTGTGGTTTTGGTTTCAATTATTTCAAGTTTACTCAGTTGGCAGTGGTGGTCTTCTTCACAACTTTCAGTTTTCATAAAGCATGGCTTTGTTGTCTCTGTGTTTGTAGCCGTAAGGTCCCCAGCTGTTCATGTTAAAATCCTTTCGACTGATTTGGTGAATGTAATGTGGTTTAAAGCTTTTAAAATTGGAGGTTTTGGGTGGTCTATCTATGGAAAGGGGGAAGCCCGTGACTCCCAAGGCTCCTCTATCAGTTTGAGCGCAGGTTCGTCCCTTGCCAACGAAGCTGGAAAAATGATTGAAGCTCTTCAATCAGCAAAGACTCGTAGACTCTCAAGTCTTCAGTTAATTTTGGACTCTATTGTCCTTTCCTCTGCCATACGTTCATGGCTGGACATGATTAAGATCACAGGTCTTCTTTTCAGAAACCTTGTCACTCTTTTCACTCCATTATCTTGTACTTTTAATCAATGCGCAGCCACTTGTTTTGCTGTTGCTTTCACAATGAGTGTTGTATCCAAATTATGTTCTTTGATTATTCAGTTCTGAGTTTATGAAAGGAAATCTTTGACAAAAAAAAAACTTAAGAGAATGTAAAATCATCATTTATATAAGAGATATATCCAAAGAAACTGGGATTGGGACTTTCAAAAGGGAAAAAAAGGAAAACAAGATTCGCAAGTCATGAAGAACTTGTATCAGCACCAATGGTCAAAAGGAATCCAACCAAAACTAAGAAGAAGACTCATCAAATCAAATGATAACGACCTCCTCCTTCATGGCTCCAATGATAATTTCACATCCTGCAGAACGTTTTGTGAGTTTATTAACCATCTCCCATATTTCTGATTCCAGAACATCTCGAGGATCATAAGCTGTGGGGCTCAGAATGAGTTTCTTCAGCACTGCTGAGTTTCCAAGAAAGTAACTTGTTGTTTTCATCTTCCCTTCTTCCCATTGTAATTTTTCTTGAATCTCAACACACTCAAGAGTCGATGAGACACACCGTGGCACATCTGTGAGTTCCAATCCCTCCTCCATCTCCTCTGAGTGAACAACCTTCTGCAAACGCACACACAAAAGGCTAAGTTTTCAATAATACACATATCCATAAAACATAAAGAAAAAAATGTTTTTACCAAGACTAGGTGTTTCAGATTGGGGAAACACTCAAGAAAGGCTGGCAAAAACTGCAATAAATTGCTATGGAACACTGCTTCTAAACGGGACAAGTTGTTGAACTTGGGAATCATTTCTGCTTGTGAGTAATACTCAAGGGCCTGCAACACGAATATATTTAATACAAGTGAAAGGTCTTGAATAAGTCCATGAATTGTTGTATGAATATATTATATATGCACCAGGGGCGGAGGGAGTGTATGGGGAGTGGGGTCAGCTGACCCCACTATTTTTTAATTTTTTTTTGTTTTTGTTAAAGAAAAATTATTTTGACCCCATTTAATAATAAATTTTGACCCCATAAAATTATTTTGACCCCAGTGTAAATTGATCCTGGCTCCGCCACTGATATGCACCTTAACTGTTTTGGCAGAGATGATCATATGCCTAGCACTCGATATCCCATTGAGAAAATCACGAATCTCATTGCTCTTTGCTAAGTTCCATGGATTAAAGATTACTCCAAACTTGACAAAAAACTTGATATCAAGCTCAACCACCAACAAAGAAGTCAGGTTCTTTACCACAATGCTATCAAATTGATCCTCTCCGAGACTCATAATCTTTAGCCCCGGAACATCAATCTCAAGCGTGCAATTCACTCTCGACCTGCAATCCCTAACCTGCCTAAGCGGCAGCACACGGAACCTCTTCAAGCTCTGAGACCTCACACGCATAACCGTAAATTCATCATAGGCAACTGCATAATCATCATCCAGATCCCTCAACAAGGTCAGCTCCTCAAGAACAGGACACCCTGAGAGAAGCGTCTCCAGATGCACACGCCATTTAACTTCTTCGAGATGCATGAATTTAAGACAAGGCATGAAAACAACACCAGGATCCCTAAGACCAGAAGACGTGAGCTTCAAGTAAACCAATGTCTTGCTCGTGTAGAGATTCATAGGCATGGAGTCAACACAAGGATGGTGAAAAGAGTCGTCCTCTATATCATAGGTACTACTCTCAACATCGAGATGCTGCGTCCCCCGGTTAATCATTGTACCGATCCGATCCCTGAACCCGTCTATCATCGTGACTCTGCACTTAACCTTGACTTTAAAAAGAACAGGCTCAGGGCTAAACTCGAGAAGCTTGTCAATGAAGGTTAAGAAGCTTAAGAGAAGTTCATCAGCATCATAAGGAATGAGAGATAAGTTTAAGTCAAGACCGGGAACGTTTAGATACAGATTCTTCCATCTTTTTGACAAAACACTTGTCTGCACCGATTGTTTTGTCGGAAGGAAAGAGAGTATTTGAGTAAGCAATGATTCCGGCAATTCGCTGATCCTATCGATCCCAGACATCACCTTAAGAGCATCAAAAAACAACATATGAAAAAAAAGATCTTGATCGAATCCTAGGCGTTGAAGAGTTTCTCTAATCAATCACAAAACAAATGAAACGAAAGACTCGATGGGGAGTTTCTGAGGAGCTCACCGTGGATTGGGTTTGAGTGGCCGGCGGATTGTATCGGCGGGAGTGATCGAAAGCAAGAGAGAAAAGTTCTTTGTCTGAAGACGGAACTGTCGAACTGATTGTTCAGAATTTATACGGAACTGATTGTTCCGGTTCCATGAGAGCGTTTCAAAAGTGAAGGCTGTCTTTATTGTCGATATATTATAAATATTTCTTTTATTTTTTTGACAAAAAACAAAATTTATTTTATTGGTTATATTTTCATTTTAAATTTTTGTGGCTAATTAAAAAGCAAATGAAAAAGGAAAATATAATAACAAGGGATCTGTTTACAAATTGCATTTAATAAATCATAAATACTAATGTTTTTAAGAACGAATATTCGATCTGATCCGGTATATGCATATATACACATATTCAAAGAATTATATTTATATTATATAATTATTATATTTTATGTACTTTACAATATTTTTATTTATTAAATCAATTATTTTAGTTATTAGAGTGTTAAAAGTAAATAAATTTTTATTTTGTAATAGTTGGTTTACACCAAAAAAATTTGTAATAATTTTTTTAATATTTTATTATTTTCATGCACAAATCGAATTAGATATCTAGTTAACATATATTTTTATGGATATTCATACACGGAACATTCAGGTAAAAGTGGATCAAATCGAATTGTATAATTAATTATTCCGACTTTTATCAGATCACAAAAACTTTTAAAACTCCAAATGTTCGATTCATGTCTGGTAGCTGGACTCCTATGATGAAGCATTCTTTTCAGCTGACATGTTCCGGTTGCAGCAAGCATACCTGAATCGTGACTTAACCACGTTCAGGAATGACAGAACCAAGCTCAAAATTAACGAGAAGTCTATTATTTACAACAAAAAAAAGAAGTCTATTACAACACTCTGCCAAATCTCATGTTAGTAAAATAAATACAAAAATAGAAGAGTAAAAGCAACACTCTCTCATTGTAGAAAACACATTTTTCTCTCGTCTCCTTCTTTCTTTCACTTTCAACTTCTAATGTTCTTCAGTTTTTTCTCTACAATAGCATGTTTAACTTGTAGTATTTGATACAATTTTAAGGAATTTATATTTTATATAGTTCATATAAAGTATTTTCTTATCGAAAAATGATTCAGATGAAAAGAATTAAAATCGAGCTGAATAAACTAAAAAAAAATTGATATTTAAAAGTATAAAACATATAAAACCAAACTTAAGAGAGTGCAAATCATTATCTAAACATCCAAGAAACTGAGATTGGGACTTTTGGAACAGAACAAAAAGATTCGCAGTCATACTGACAATGGTCAAGGAATCCAACCAGAACTAAGAAGAAGATTCATCAATGACAACTACCTCTATGGCTCGAATGATAACTTCACATCTTGTAGACCGTTTTGTCAGTTTATTAACCTTCTCCCATATTTCTGATTCCGCAACATTTCGAGGATCATAAGCTGTTGGGCTCAGGATGAGTTTCTTCAGCACCGCCGAGTTTGCAAGAAAGTAACTAGTTGCTTTCATCTTCCCTTCCTCCAATTCAAGTTGTTCTTGAATCTCAACACACTCAAGACTCGATGACACACACCGTGGCACATCTGTGAGTTCCAATCCCTCCCCCTCCTCCATCTCCTCTGAATGAAGAACCTTCTGCAAACACACACACACACACACACACACACAAAGGCTGAGTTTTCAATAAAACACATATCCATAAAAACATAAGGACAGTAATGTTTTTTACCAAGAGTAGGTGTTTCAGATTGGGGAAACACTCAAGAAAGGCTGGCAGAAACTGCAATAAATTGCTATGGAACACTGCTTGTAAACGGGACAAGTTGTTGAACTTGGGGATGATTCCTGCTTTTGAGTAATGTTCAAAGGCATGCACTGTCATCCCAGAGATGATCATATCTCTTACACTCGATATCCCATTGAGAAACTCGCGGATCTCGTTGCTCTTTGATACGTTCCAAGTATTAAAAAGCACGCCAACCTTGACAAAGAACTTGATATCAAGCTCAACCACCAACAAAGAAGGCAGCTTCTTTACCACAATCCTATCAAACTGATCTTCTCCGAGACTCATATGCTCAAGACCAGGAGCATCAATCTCAAGTGTGCATTCCACTCTGAAATGGTAATCCCTTACCTGCCTAAGCGGCAGCACACTAAACCTCTTCAAGCTCCGAGACCTCACACGCATAACCCTAAATTCTTCATCGGTACGTGCGTAATCATCATCCATATCCCTCGACAATGTCAGCTCCTCAAGAACAGGACACCCTGAGAGAAGCTTCTCCAGATGCACACGCCATTTAACCTCTTCAAGATGCATGAATTTAAGACAAGGCATGGAAACAAAACCAGGATCCATAAGACCAGAAGAGGAGAGCTTTAAGTAAACCAATGTCTTGCTCGTGAGTAGATTCATAGGCATCATGTCAACAATAGGATAGAGAGAATTGTCGTCCTCGAAATAATAGATACTGCTCTCAACATCGAGATGATGTGTCCCACGGTTAATCAGTGTACCGATCCGGTCCTTGAACCCATCTATCATTGTGTCTCTGCACTTAACCTTGACTGTAAACAGACTTGACTCAGGGCTAAACTCGAGAAGCTTGTCAATGAAGGTTAAGAACACTTCGTCAGCATCATAACGAATTAAAGAGCAGTTCAAGTCAAGACCAGGAACACTTAGATACAGATTCTTCCATCTTGTCGACAAAACACTTGTCTGCACCGATTGATTTGTCGGAAGGTATGAGAGTATTTGAGTTAACAGAGATTCCGGCAACTCGCTGATCCAATCTCGCCCAGACATCACGAAAGAAGACCCTAACAGTATAATTAAAAAAAAAGAGAGAGATCTTGATCGAATCCTAGGCGTTGAGTTTCTCTAATCAATCACAAAACTTAAGACTACAAATGAAACGAAAGTGATCTAAAGTTTCTGAAGAACTCACCGTCGATTGGATTTGCGTCACCGGCGGGAGTGATCTACAGTGAGAGAAAAAAGTGGTAACCTTTTTGTCTGAAACTGTACCGATATCGTTTAGTACTTGTACGTTTGAAGCAGTTACGGTTCCATCTTCAAAAGAGCGTTTCAAAAGTAAAGTGTATTTATTGTATATCTATAAATATTTATTTTATTGGTTATATTTCCTGTTAAATGCCATTGGAAGAATCATGAAAATCGATTGTAATGAAAATTGCATATTCTCCACTATCAATTTTGTGTTTTTTTTTTGTATTTAGGAGATTCGATATCTAAACAATCTTTCCAAAATTCAGTTTTTTTGTTGTTAATTAGAAATGAAAAATAAAAAATGATAACAAAGGATCAGTATATCATTGTATTTTGTTGCTTTGTATACGATTCTATAACTCTATTTTCACTTCGGTATACCAATAAAATCTATTCAGACGTTAAAAAAAAAAAGATAACAAAGGATCAGTGTACAGTTATTGTTCTATTGGAGTTTGACAACAATTAGACTAACTAATTAATGATTAAATCAGTCAATGAGTGAAAGTATTGACTCAGTTTAGTTGGAAAGTTTTGTGTCCATTGACCACATTTAGTTATTGTACATCGTTTTTTGCTACCTTAATGATTGTAGACCAAAACGTTCAACCTATATATTAATAACTTTACCAAAAATCACTACTTCAAAATACATTATAAAAAGCTAGGAAGAATAGATTAGCTTCACAACTGAGAAACATAAAAACTCTACCCAGAAATGAAGAAAGTTTTCCTTAACATTGTTCTATTGTCTATTCTTCTTGGTGCTGCCTTCCGTAAGTATACTACTTATCTTTCATTTTATAATATGATACATGCAGTCGTATATATGCATGAATTAATTTTCATTAAATCAAATAAACCAGAACTTAAAATTTTCATTAAGTAATTATATGTTAGTAATATTATTTTTTATTTTTCTAAAACCATAAAATAAATTATCTATCTAACAAGATCTATTATGCATGAATTAAATTGTATAGTAAAATTAATTTAAATTGATATTATTTAATATTAATAAATAATAGTATATTAACTTTCAATTAATAGAAAATCTCAAGTAATAGAAAATCATAAAATTTTTAAATTGTAACTATTGATTTCTCCCTTATATGTATACTTATCAAATACCATAACATTTTGTATTCCTTTTCTTTTGATTATATACAATTTATTGCATTATTAATATTTTCTAAAATTATTAATAGTTTGATCATTTGAATTTATTATTATTTTATTGATTATATAAAGAAATATGTTTAACTCATAAATTAATTACATTTAGATTATAATTTAATACTATTGAGATATTCTTTACTTTAAGATAAATTTCGTAAAAGAATTATAATATAACAAATTACACTAATAACATTGAATTACAAAACAAGAATAATATTAAAATAATTTCATTATCTAAAATACATCATAAAAGCTAACTATGAAGAGTAAGTTAGCTTTACAATTGAGAAACACAAAAACTTCTATACCCAAAAAATGAAGAAAGTGTTCCTTAACTTTATGCTATTGTCTTTTCTTCTTGATGTTGCCTTCCGTAAGGATACTACTTATCGTTCATTTCACAATATGATACATGCATTCGTATATATGTTTATACACGAACATATAATTAGAATACACATAATTTATTATTAATTTATGCTATCAAAATCTATGTTCTAGGGGCGTTTAAGGTTTATGTCATGTGGGAATTATAGTTTTCGTATGTAAGAAAAGCTGGTAGACTTTTACTAATTTATTGTTCCACTTTCCTTTTCAAACGAAATTTGACCCAAAACGTGAAAACTAGTGGTATAAACTGATCTTTATAAATAATTTCGTTTGTTGACAAACCATATATGGACTAAAACATTATTCATATGCATGACAAGATCTTGCAAATGGAGCCGAGGTGAACCATCAAGCGCAATGTGACTCAGACCTTGAGTGTTACACCATGCGTAGTTGTCTAACAGGTCCAGGATATTGCGACAATGGAGTTTGCAAGTGTCCTAAATTACAAGTTGTGGATACAAATGGAGCGGTTGTGAATCATCTAGGGCAATGTGACACTGATCTTGAGTGCTATACCATGCATTGTGACAGAGGTGACGGTTATTGCGATCACAGCAACGTCGATGGAGTTTGCAAGTGTCCTAAAACATGCACCTCAAACCCTGAGTGCTCTGGCATGGGTTGTGACACAGGTCGAGGATATTGCAACAACGGAGCTTGTAAGTGTCCTAAATTACAAGCAGCGGAGACGAAGAAACACACAAATGGAGTCGATCTGAATCATCTAGGGCAATGTGACACTGACCTTGAATGCTATACTATGCCTAGTTGTAACAGAGGTAATGGTTATTGCGATCAGAAAGACGGAAAGTGTAAGTGTCCTAAATAGAGACACAAATAAACATGAGTAGAGCATATATGAGTCTTATGTTCCCGACTTAAAGCAATTTGTATCAAACTGCCCAAGTAAGATATATGTATCCCAAAAGATTATAAATATATTATTAAAAGACTAATCATGACTGTTTTACAATCAATTTCCTATGATGAAGCTGTTAACAGAAGCATTCTTTTCAGCTGACATGTTCCGATAGCAGCAGCGATACCTGAATCGTGAATTAACCACGTTCAGGAATGACAGAACCAAACTTAAAATTAAAGAGAAGTCTATTACAACATTCTCCCAAATCTCATGTTAGTAGAATAGATACAAAAATATAAGAGTAAAAGCAACACTCTCATTGTAGAAAACACATTTTTCTCTCGTCTTCTTCTTTCTTTCACTTTCAACTTCTAATGTACTTCTGTTTTTTCTCTACAATAGCATGTTTAACTTGTAGTACTTATACCATTTTCAAGAATTTATGTTTTATAGTTCATACAAAGTATTTTCTTATCGAAAAATGATTCAGATGAAAAGAATTAAAATCGAGCTGAATAAACTAAAAAAAAATGATATTTAAAAGTATAAAACATATAAAACCAAACTTAAGAGAATGCAAGATCATCATTATCAAAACATCCAAGAAACTGAGATTGGGACTTTTGGAAGAAAAGAAAAAAGATTCGCAGTCATACTGACAATGGTCAATGGAATCCAACCAGAACTAAGAAGACCCATCAAATGACAACGACCTCCTCCATGGCTCGAATGACAATTTCACATCCTGTGGAACGTTTTGTGAGTTTATTAACCATCTCACATATTTCTGATTCCGCAACATTTCGAGGATCATAAGCTGTAGGGCTGAGAATGAGTTTCTTCAGCATTGCTGAGTTTCCAAGAAAGTAACTTGTTGCTTTCATCTTCCCTTCCTCCAACTCAAGTTTCTCTTGTATCTCAACACACTCAAGAGTCGATGAGACACACCGTGGCACATCTGCGAGTTCCAATCCCTCATCCATCTCCTCTGGATGAAGAACCTTCTGTAAACAACACACAAAAAAAAAGCTGGGTTTTCAAAAACACACATCCATAAAAAAAACATAAGGACAACAGTAATGTTTTTACCAAGATTAGGTGTTTCAGATTGGGGCAACACTCAAGAAAGGCTGGCAGAAACTGCAATAACTTGCCATGGAACACTGCTTGTAAACGGGACAAGTTGTTGAACTTGGGGATGATTCCTGCTTTTGAATAATGTTCAAAGGCATGCACTGTCATCCCAGAGATGATCATATCTCTCACACTCGATATCCCATTGAGAAACTCGCGGATCTCGTTGCTCTTTGATACG
Source organism: Brassica napus (assembly GCF_020379485.1). Classification (NCBI taxonomy): domain Eukaryota; kingdom Viridiplantae; phylum Streptophyta; class Magnoliopsida; order Brassicales; family Brassicaceae; genus Brassica; species Brassica napus. The sequence goes on from NC_063442.1 coordinate 41,892,202, forward strand.
TCCCAAGTATTAAAAAGCACGCCAACCTTGACAAAGAACTTGATATCAAGCTCAACCACCAACAAAGAAGGCAGCTTCTTTACCACAATCCTATCAAACTGATCATCTCCGAGACTCATATGCTCAAGACCAGGAGCATCAATCTCAAGTGTGCATTCCACTCTGGAATGGTAATCCCTTGCCTCCCTAAGCGGCAGCACACTAAACCTCTTCAAGCTCTGAGACCTCACACGCATAACCCTAAATTCTTCATCCGTACGTGCATAATCATCATCATCCAAATCCCTCACCAAAGTCAGCTCCTCAAGAACAGGACACCCTGAGAGGACTTTCTCCAGATGCACACGCCATTTAATTTCTTCAAGATGCAAGAACCTAAGACAAGGCATGAAAACAAAACCAGGATCACCAAGACCAGACGACGTGAGCTTCAAGTAAACCAATGTCTTGCTCGTGTAGAGATTCATAGGCATGAAGTCTACACCCGGTAAGGCATGACCAAAAGAGTCCTCGTAATAATCTGTACTGCTCACAACATCAAGTTGCTGTGTCCCTCGGTCAATCACCGTACCGATCCGGTCGCTGAACCCGTCTATCAACATGCCCCTGCACTTAACCGTGACTTTAAAGAGACTTGACTCAGGGCTAAACTCGAGAAGCTTGTCAATGAAGCTTAAGAAGCTTAAGATCACTTCATCAGCATTATAATTAGGAATAACAGAGCAGTTTAAGTCAAGACCGGGTACACTTAGATACACATTCTCCCATCTCTTAGACAAAACACTTGTCTGCACCGATTCTTTTGTCGGTATGTATGAGAGTATTTGACTAAGTAAAGATTCTGGCAACTCGCTGATCCGATCCATCCCAGGCATCACGAGACGAAAACCCTAATAGCATCAACAAATATCATAATAATAAAATAAAAAGAGAGATCTTGATCGAACCCTAGGTGTTGAGTTTCTCTAATCAATCATAATAATAAAAGAAAGATTTGAAGAACTCACCGAGGATTAGATTTGAGTCGCCGGCAGATTATAATGGCCGGAGTGATCGAAAGTGAGATAGAAAAGTGGTAACTTTTCGGTGTGAAACGGTGCCGAGATATCGTTTACTGAGTATTTATACGTTTGAAGCGGTCACGGTTCCATCCTCAAAATGAGCGTTTCCAAAATAAAGATTGTGTTTATTGTATATTAATCAATATTTATTTTTGGTCAATTGTCAATAATCGCACATTTTAAAATTTATGTCTCAAAAATAGCACTAGAAGAAGAAAGTCACAAAAATAATATTCATTAAAGAGTAATCTATCCTTAATATCATTGGTTTAAAATTAAATAAATAAACAAAAATAAATAAAAACAAATAAATAAATAAAATGAAAAAAAAAAATTTATTGTTTCAGATTATATGTTTTCAGATTCGAAATTTTTTATAATTTTTTTATTTTTTTTCAAATTTTCTTTTTATAATTTAAAAATACTTTTTAAAACTGTTTTTAAAATTTTTATTTTTTATTTTATAAAATTTTAAACCCTAATTCCAAAACTCTATCCTTTAAGGTTTAGATTAATTAACTCAAAAAGTATAAGTATATATTTACCTCTTTAATGAAACTTATTTTTTGACTTTAAGCCTTGAGTGCTACTTTAAAAACAAAAACTTGTTTGGTGCTATCATAGTTTTTTTCTTTTTATTTTTTTGGTTATATTTTCCTTTTAAATGCCATTCGAAAAAACAGGAAAATGGCATATTCCTTTGTTATCAATGTTGTGATTTTTTTTTGGTATTTGGGCGATTTTATATCTAAACAATATTTCCAAATGTTAATTAGAAAAGGAAATGAAAAAGGAAAATATAATAACAAAGGATCGGTTTCCAGTTATTGTATTTTGTTTTACAATTTTGGATTTTTTTAGTTATAAGAATAAAGTAATAGAGATTCAGATCCGTCCATTCATTAACCAAATCCATTACCATTAGTATAGATCTTTTTAGATTCCATCCGAAACTTGCAACGTATAGCTTGTCGGGCAATAGTAATGAAAAGGTTGAAGAATCCGTTAACGTATCTAACAAGTAGACGTGACATTAGCCCGTAAGTAGAAGTGATTCAGATCCATTATATTCATTCATTGTGTAGTCTATGTGAACCCTCTTACTCCGTCCAAAAAATTGTGTTTCTTTTTCATTGGCATATAACTGTCGGCTGTGTAAACAATTTTGTTCACATCTTCCTTAAAACTATCAATGTGTTCTAATTTGGATTTGGAGTCTGGAAAATTAGTGAATCCCTCCATAGCGCACATGTTTTAGTGGACAACTTCGGAAAGTAGAAAGAAAAAAAAAACAAAAACTCAACCATTATAATATAGATTTTATTATCAAAGACACTTTTATATATATATTTATATATATACTAGGTATGGACCCGTGCGTTGCACGGATTTTGTTTGATTTTAAATTTTATGAAAACATATAAAGAATGATAATTTTTTTTACATCAATTTTAGAATATATGTATATGTTATGGACACATTTTTGAATTTAAATCTGTTTTCTACATAATTTATGATGTTTGTCTTTCGTGTTTTACAATAGTTAATAATTTGTTTTTGTTTTTTTATAAATAGTTCACCTTTTAATGATCAGACTATATCGTCTGTTTTGAAATAATCATGTTCAAGTTCAACTCAAATCGTATTTTGGAATGATGCAAGGCTATATTAATAGTAATTTGGAATGATTTTAAAAGTTTTTTATAACATGTTTTTATTATATTAATTTAATGAAAACGTCTTCGTATGTTACTATGAAACAAAGATTAAAATAGGGCTGGGCAAAAAAAACAAAATCCAAAAAACTGAACCATACCCGATCCAAAAAAATAATACCGAACCTGAATCGAAATTGATTAAATATTCGAACGGGTTCAAAATTTTGGTATCTAGAGAAATGAAACGAAGTATTTCGGGTATCCGAATATATATTATATAGATTTATATACCTAAATATATTAATTATTTTTAGATTTAATGTATATTAATAACATCCAAAATATATAAGATACTTTTAACGTGTGTAAAATACTTGAAAATATAAACAAATAGTTAAAACTAAATGTCTAAAATAGCTAAAATATACTGAAAACACCAAAATATATTTGAAATTTCTATTGATTCTCTATCAAAATATTCAAACCAAACCAATATATATGTTAATTTTAGTTGTTTTGACATATGTTATTCAAATTTATATGTAATATATTATTGTATTTATAGATTTTGAGGATTAAAAGTATATAATAAATTTTAAAATTTCAAAAATTATTTAAATGGGTTATCCGAACCTGAACTGAACCTTTTAAATAATACCTTTTTCGAAAGTCTGTAACAGAATCAAAATCATAATTCAAATAGAATTCAGTCCGAGAAGATACTGAGAGACAAATTACACCTTGATATGTCTTGATCAAAACACTTGTCATGATAAGAACAATATTATTACTTTTCAAAGCGCGATATTTATCTTCAAATAGTTCTGCTTGTTCAGCCCATAGTGTTGCTTGTATTTCAATTCTACTGTATAAGATAGAAATTTTGTAAAAGAGAAATAAAAAATAAAAATCGAAATTGATTAATAGAATTGGAATTGAAAAATATACATTTCTAACAATAAAGTTGAATAACTCTTCGGAGGACAGGTGTGGTCTTGCTACGAACATCCGTTTTCTCAATATTCTTTATACATCCGATTACATCTGTAACAAAAATCGTGTTATATAATAATGTTATTTCAAGCAAAATTCATTACAAATACCGAATAATTTGACTGAAACATATGATGTTTGACAACTAAATTGCTACAAAAAAAAAACAGATTACGTGTTCCTAGTAATCAATCAATCAATGACCTACTAAACATACAAATGCATCAACCAATGTCAAGCAGACTCTATACGAAAGGATCCAACTTCAATCGATGTAATAATTATTTAAACCTATCAATCTTTGCATTCAATACTGCAAGAGATTTAACTATCCTGAATATATAAAGCAAAGTCAAAAGGGGAAAGATAAAGAAATAACTGACCAAAGAAAATACTAAATATTACCATATAAATCGTATGTTGAATCTTTCAGTTGAGCAAACTCTTCATAGTTTCGAAATCGAAATTTTTCAGGCGGTGTTTGAGGTAATTGTTGCTCTACACATGCAATTGTTGTTCTCTCGGTCAATCTTATCTGAAATTTATGATATGAGATTTTGTAGTTTTTATTGTAATCTTGCAAATTAAATTTGCAGATTTCAATAATGGCCCCTTCATGTAGTCCATCTCCGAACTTTTCAATAAGAGAAGGATGCACACAACCTTGAATTGTATTTTCCTATATAATAAACAAATTATTTTTAACAATAAAACTATATAAAATTTTTTAAAAATAAAATATTTACCATCTTATCAAGTAGGAGAAAATTTATTCCTATAAGCTCGTTATTCTTATTTAAATTTCTTGCTTCCCACTTTCTAGTAAGACGTACTCAGTACGACGGTAAGGACATTTCTTATTTAACTGATCTAGTGTTAGATAACTTTCTGAAGCCATTGTCTCTTGATAATTCCTGGTAGCAAATTGAATTACAATTTCAGTTAGAAAATAATAAATAGAACGAACACACATAAGCATAATTAAACGTATTAAAGTAGTAAACTGGCGTTGACATTAACTTATGTACAACATCATAACTAATTATATATTGTATGTACAAACTCCTAAGCATTATTGTGGCAATAACTTACGTGCCCAGCATGACAATAATGAAAAAAAAATTAACATCAGTTTATAAGAAGAAAAGAACATGCGATGACCAAAAACCCACCTAATATTTTTTTTTATGCTTGCTGATCAAATATGAGAAGTGTCAAAATATGAGAGAGCTTAGTCCTATATATAGATGTGAATAATTGTAGTTCCTTTTGGTTTATGATCTTTTTAATTAGGATTTGAATAAAGGAAAATTAACATTAAACACTCTTTTACAATTTTTTGGTTTAAAAGTTTTAAAAAGGATAATTACTATTAATATTTTTTCAGTTATCTTTTCTTTACTATTTTAGAAAAGGAAAATTAGTATTAAATAAATTATTTGTACAAATCTTTTTTGGTATAGGATTTGTAAAAACGAAAATTTCTATTACTTTTTTCAAAAAATCAGATTTTAATAAAAGAAAATTAACATTAAACACTCTTTTACAAATTTTTGGCTTTAGAATTTTAAAAAGGATAATTACTATCATTTTTTTACAGTTATCTTTTCTTTATTATTTTAGAAAAGGAAAATTATTTGTACAAATTGTTTTTGGTTTATGATTTTAGTAAAGGAAAATTAGTATTTAAATAAATTATTTGTACAAATCGTTTTTGGTATAGGATTTGTAAAAACGAAAATTACTATTATTTTTTTCAAAAAATCGTGTTAATATGTGAATAATTATAGTTTTTTTATGATAGAAAAAAGAAAATTAGTATTAACACATGTCACAATCTTAATTATATAATTGGCATGTGTCGCGATCATATTAATTAGAAACTTTAAGAACCAATAAAAGAAAATTAACATTAAACACTCTTCTACAATTTTTTGGTTTAAGATTTTTAAAAAGGACTAGATCGTTTTCCGCGCTACGCGCGGATAAGTGTCTTTAAATTTACAATTATATGTTATATAAATATCAATAATTGTAGAATCATTTCGATTTTTAAACTCATTTTGAATTATAATGATAGCCTGTAAGATATTTTTGAAATTATTTTGTTTGTATACAGGTTTGAATAAAAAATATCAAAATTGTATATGAAATTTCTTTTTCCTAATAACACTCTTACGAATATCATTCTAAGTTTTAAGCTAAAAGAATATCATTTTAAGTTTACGTCATCAATTGTTGAATGTAGGTTTTAAGACTGAAACCATTTTGAATATGTTTGGTAGTGCAATATTGAATATATATAGTAAAACGATTTCATAATATATAACATAACATGAATTATAATTATGAAAATTATATTTTGTTACTTTTATTTTATCTTTTTGCTACGTTTCTTTTATTTAATTAGAATGTTTAAACTTTTTATTTTAGAGGTTTTTCATTAATATAAATTAATTTTTAACACAATAGATGTATTTTATTATTTGAAAATAGTCTTTTTAGTACAGTATGACATATAAATATTAGTGTGCATTTAATTATTTCCTCTGAGTTTAATCATAACTTCTTGTTATTATGCTGATCTTTAACATTTCATTGTTTGGCTATATGACCATCAAACACAAGAAATTTAAGAACTTAACCTGATTTTACATTCGTGCCTTTGCCATCATCTTAAAGACCTAAAAGTTATGAAATATGGTGGAATTTATTGTTTTTTACACATATGCAATCATCATTTTACTTCCTCTTTTAAATGTATCTCTCGGTATCATAATCGTGAAAGAAGTGTTTTTTTTTATCCAAAAAGAAGTGTTTTTTTTATCGAAAAATAAATGTTACCAACTTACTATAGTAGTTTATAGCTAAAAGAACCTTAGTATATATTACTGAGTGAGAATTAAATGAAACCCACTTCTGAAATAAAAATGGTATAAGTTTCAAAAAAAAAGAAGTAGAAATGGTATATAGCCTTTGGACAGAACAATCTTTTGAGTGGCGAAGATGATCTATACCATTTTTACGAAAACATTTGATTAGGCCCATCTAGTACATATATACAGATATACTGCATATATACCGTACTGATTTAAACCAGCAAATGCCAATTTGGTTCTAGTCACCTGTATAATTATCTTTTGGTCTTTCCACAATAGTACAATTCCTCAAGAGCACAAGACATGCTTAATAACTCGAAAAGTCTCCAGCAAACCAAAAAGAATAAAAGCGTTTATAATCCAGAAAGAGTTCTCAGGCTAACCAAAAGAGAGTTCATCACGTACTTGTCCTCATGAACAGAAACTCCACACTCTTCATCATTAGGAACATCACGAACATGAACTCTACACTCTGCATCATTAGCAACGAAGAGCGAGAAACATGAGCAAGGTAGTCATGAAACCATACATTTTAAGCAATTAAACTACAGGGTATTGCTAGTTTCTCTGCGGGAATGGGTTTGATTGAGTATCTCCATATATAAGAGGGAAAATGTTAGCAAAATGGATGAAGAGTTCTGAAGCATACTTCTCTATTCTCACTCAAGTAAATTCTCAAAATCATACCAGAAGCTTTCTCCACCAGACATTTCTTCATGATACACACCTTTCATACAATACAAAATTTAAGCTTAACAATACACTTACACGAAAAAAGAGTAGAACATATATCACTTCCCATAAAATGGATACTAACACTTACAATGCAATTTTCTTAAAGAATCTCATGAGACACGTTAACGGGAGATCGTGTGAGTCCATAACACCCTTGAGAAAATACCAATGAAACTGCTTACGAAGCACCAGAAAAGTAGATATCAATACCAAAAAAAAAGATCTCTTGAAAGGCCACACCAAAAAAATATTTATTCAATGTGTAGTAAGGCCTCCCAAAGCTACAGCCAACAACAAAGTTCCCAAAACTAAAGACAATAAATGACAAAGATTTTACCAAAAAAATGACCAAAGAGTAGCTGTCCATAGAGATACTTCTCTCACCAGCTTCTCGTCAAAATCACTTGAAACTTGTTTTACATAGAGCCTTATGTTCTTTGTCTTTTAATTAACCACGTCATCCTGTCCAATTGGTGAGACTGGTGGCACATAAAAGATGGATCTAAACTCGACCTCAGGCTACAATAAGAGTATATCAGAACAATTTAAGTTTAAGAAAAATAAATCATACTGGATCATACAAATCATAACCTGCTTGGGTTGTTTATATATACTATTCCAGTAGATGTTTTTCCTTCCAACGTACCTCTGTTGGGAAGTGGGATGATGCATGCCAATGCATGGATACTCGTTGAAAGTTTTTCTGTAAAACTCAAGATATTTCTCAGAGCATAAGAGAAGCAAGTATACCTCACTGAGCCACAAATACTTGCACTGAGCTACAAAAGCAATACAAACACATAACAAACCTTAAGGTGCTAAGTAATACATGTCCCTCTAGGAATGATTAGCTGAGAATCAGTCCCTTCTTTAATGGTATAATTGCGTGAATCTGCTTCTCCTTCCCATACATATTGCTTACCAGACTTTGGGCTCTTTGTTGACACAGTAACCTTTTTTTTTTTTGGTCTAAGACACAGTAACCTTCAAAACATAGATAAGTAACACATAACTTAGTTGATGAAGAGTTGAGCATAACAATGATCAGAGTACATAGTGACAACGAAATAATTTACCCATTCTTCAACAAATAAATGATATAGAACCCCCATACCAAGATCTGACCAATTAAATTGTTCTCACCACTTGCATCCTTGTTATCCTGAAAATGATTACAAAAATGTATAGTTGGTCGAATTCAGTATATACTGAAACTCATAACGCCCTCACGTAATAATCAACATCCGTCATAATTTCAGTCAACTAATGATAAGTAAAACGATGTCCCATTGTAGCCATTGACTCAGCAAGTTCCACCGCGGGGATTTGACAATTGCTGTACCGAAAATCTCCATGACCATTTATGACTGCAAGTCTGCAATGTTTAGCCATCTAATTTTCAATGAAAAGCCTCACAAATTGGAAGACTCTTTTTGAATCAAACAGAAAACAGAGTGGTGTAAAATCTGTCTTTTTAAACTCAAACCTGAGACTGAAGTTTCATCGGAAAAAACAGTGGGAGGGATTGCTGCGATGATGGGTTAGAGACTTTAAGAGTCACACCAATAGAGTATACGTGGAGGAAGAGTGATGAATATATATATGGCAGCCGTGTAAATCTGGAGCATCATATACATAGTGGAGGAATACGTGAAGAGTGAATCGTCATCCAGAGATTACAGTTTTGAAGACGACAATTAGGAATGCAAATCATTGATTGATTCGGAGGGATCAAAGTAACCTAAAACTCTGAAATTGGAAGCGACAGAAATGGAAGAGTTATGACTCTCAAAACCGTAAAAGAGTTTGTCGACAGAGAGTGGGGCTGGGCTAAATTATTATTTAAACAAAGCCCACACAAAATGTCCATTACAACTTAACTTAAATGACGTGGCTGATTAAAAGATCTTTAATTGGCTAAATTTTTTTGAGGACGTGGACATCTTCTAAGGGCTTCATATTCCCCTTTTACTAGTGTTAGATAATTACTATCATTTCTTTTTACAGTTATCTTTTTTTTATGATTTTAGGGAAAAAAACAATATTAACACATGTCACAATCTTAAATATATAATTGCCATGTGTCAAGATCGTGTTAATTAGCAACTTTGAAGAACCAAGCTTTATATAATAAGATTACCAATATTCCTCTGTTTCCGGCAATAAAAATCTCTCGAGTTTCCTGACATTCATATAAGCAAAGTCTGAAAACCAAAAAGTCAAAGCAAAAGAGTGGGAATCTAACATAGATGTGAATACTACTCGACTAGTGTCATGAAAGCTGGCCGTTGACGAGTAAAGTCTTTGATAAGCGAGCGAATCTCAATACTGGAATATTCTCCAAAATCTAAAATCTCCTCCAACTTTTATTTTGCTTCTCTTTCGTTCTTGAATAAAAAAAAAAAAGACGAAACGAAAGTCATTGGTAATGTCCTCATCCTCATTTCTGCTCTGTCCGAATCAAGTTGATTCGATACCCACTTTAAATTTGATTCTTGTCAATTCACCAAGGTGTTTCCATTTTTGTGTTTCAGGCTCTCTTAGACATGAGAAGGCAACAACAATCCGTTGCAGTCTTGGTGACTCTTTATGTAGTAGTAGTAGTATTAGCTCTTGGTGGAAGAATTCAACAAGTGGAATCTCATAAAGACCAGCCTTTATCAGGAATTGCTATCCATGAAACAACGTTCCATCTCAATGACAAAGCTCATGTCAAAGCCTCTCCAACACTTCTTGGATCCAATGTAATTATTACCATTCAAATCCTTTCATAGTCTTTGATGAACAATATCCTAAACTTCAATACCTTTTTTTTTTTTTTTTGGGCAGGGTCAACATAGTGAATTTGTGTTGGTGGAGTTTACTTCTCCACACCCATCAGACGATGATTGGATTGGAGTGTTCTCTCCTGCAGATTTCAAGTATATATTATTTTAAAAACAATCCTTCTCATGAACTGTAGAGTCAAAAGTGTATGTTTTTAACACTTTTGTTGTTACTACAGTGCTTCCACTTGTCCAGGAGATAACAAAATGGTGAGCCTACCTAGGCTTTGTTCAGCTCCTATCAAGGTACTTCTCATAAGTCATAACATTGTTTCTGCTTTTCTACTATACAGCAAATGATTATCTCATTCTCTCTTTACAGTTTCAATATGCAAACTTTAGTAATCCAAGATACAGCAACACTGGAACCGGTTCCTTGAATCTTCAACTCATCAACCAGAGATCAGATTTTTCATTCGCCCTCTTCTCTGGCGGCTTGCTGAATGTAAACACTCATCCACTTACAATTTTCTCTAGTTTTAAAGTTTTTCTGAAGCTAACCCTTTACTTGGTATTGTGTTAGCCCAAGCTTGTGGCAGTCTCAAACAAAGTAGCCTTTGAGAACCCAAATGCACCAGTTTACCCTCGCTTAGCGCTAGGCAAAGAATGGGATACAGTAAGATCCTTGTAAAAACCCTTTTTGATTGTTAACTTAAAAAGAAAGTTTAAATGAGTTTTGTCTTTTAACAGATGACAGTGACATGGACTAGTGGCTACGGACTCAAGATAGCTGAACCTGTTGTCGAGTGGGGGGTTAAAGGAGGAGAACGTAAACTCTCACCCGCTGGAACACTGACCTTTGCGCGCAACACCATGTGTGGTGCACCTGCAAGGACCGTGGGATGGCGTGATCCTGGTTACATACACACAGCTTTTCTCAAAGAGCTGTGGCCTAATGCCAAGTATACCTACAGAGTTGGGCATAGACTGACCAATGATGCATTTGTATGGAGTAAAGAGTATCAGTTCAAATCCACTCCATTTCCAGGACAAAACTCTCTCCAACAAGTTGTAATCTTTGGAGACATGGGAAAGGTTTGGTACTTTGGGTCTAAAAACCATATCAGATTATTTTATTGTTATGGTAAGCCTCTCATGTACTTTGTTGTTGCAGGCTGAGGTTGATGGCACAAACGAGTATAATGACTTCCAACGAGCTTCTCTCAACACCACAAAGCAGCTTATTAAAGATCTAAAGAAGACAGATGCAGTGTTCCACATTGGAGATATCTGTTATGCTAATGGATACCTTTCACAGTGGGATCAGTTCACAGCTCAGATTGAGCCTATTGCTTCCACTGTTCCATACATGATTGCAAGGTTTTGCTATTTTCATTACTTTCTAATTGGCTTTCTTGTAGGCCTGCGGTTTCGGTTTATTTGGTTATTTCGGTTCAGGTATTATCAGTTTCAATTTATTCGGTTTGGCCACAATCCCACCGAAGTGAACCGAAAAAGAAATCGGTTCATTTTTGAATAATTTCGGTTTTTAATTTTATTTCCGAAAAATATATTTTTGATTTTCATTTAGAATTTGATAAAATTTTCTAAAAATAGATATTTTTGGTTAAATTTGGTTATTTCGATTAAATTCAATTAGTTTGGTTAGATTATTTCAGTTATTTTCTGTTTTTTTTTCAAAAATCGAAAACCCAAGCGAACTGAAAACCAAATCATTTTTCCCTACCAAACTAAATCGAACTCAAAACTGTAGCCGAAGTGAGTTTCGGTTCTATTCGGCTGGTTCAGACAAAATCCGCAGGCCTGCTTTCTTATTTACCAAGTCCTGAAAATATACTCTATGCAGCGGAAACCATGAGCGTGACTGGCCAGACTCGGGATCGTTTTACCAGGGTTTAGACTCTGGAGGAGAATGTGGTGTACCAGCTGAGACAATGTTCTATGTTCCTGCTCAAAACAGAGCTAAGTTCTGGTACTCGAGTGACTATGGAATGTTTAGGTTCTGTGTTGCTGACACAGAACATGACTGGAGAGAAGGAACTGAGCAATACAAGTTTATCGAGCAGTGCTTAGCCTCAGTAGACAGAAAAACACAGCCGTGGCTGATATTCTTAGCTCACCGCGTGCTCGGTTACTCCTCCACGTCTTTCTACGCGGAAGAAGGCTCTTTTGGAGAACCAATGGGGAGAGATAGTCTACAGAAGCTATGGCAAAAGTACAAAGTAGACATTGCAATCTATGGCCATGCACATAACTACGAGAGAACATGCCCGGTTTACCAGGTAAACATACTGAACTATTTGAGTAATTCGGAGTTTTTGGATATTTCTATTTATAAATAATATTTTTAGAATATTTAGGTATATAATCTTTATTTTAAAAATTCTAGTACCTGGTTCGGTTCTTCGGTTTTGGATAAATGTACTGAACAATGATTTTTTAGAAAACAGAACCATTTAATCTTTATGTTACTTTTGTTGTGTGTGTAGAGTGTATGCACTAGTGATGAGAAAACCAATTACAAGGGTACATTCAATGGGACGATCCACATTGTTGCTGGAGGTGCAGGAGCTGGTCTTGCTGAGTTCTCTGATCTCCAACCGAACTGGAGTATTGTCAGAGATTACGACTATGGATTCCTTAAACTAACAGCGGCTAATTACTCCAATCTTCTTTTTGAGTACAAGAAGAGCAGTGACGGAACAGTCCATGATTCGTTCAAGATATCAAGAGATTATAGAGACGTCTTGGCTTGTGCTGTTGATAGTTGCCCTGCAACTACACTTGCTTCATAAACAAGAGAATCTTGTAACTCTTTGGTTACATTTGTTTCCATTGTTAAACTGTTGTAGTGATAACACAAATCAATTATAGTTACTGGCAAAATAAGAATCATTTAATCATTTAATGATTCTTGATGTTCTCAAGTATTACACATGAGAATCTTGATCTTCAGCAAGATTTGAGATTTGGCAATTCATTCTTAAAGCCAAACCAAGCAGAAGAAATTAAAAACATAAGACAACTAGAAGATGAAACAAGAAAACAAGAAGACAAGATCCTTTCATGTCAAAACGTTGAAGGAGAAGTATTGACGACGATATGCCGAAGAGGACGATCAACATCACCACCACCACCGTGTTTAACAAACTCTGCAGGCGTCAAGAAACTGCCATGGCAAATGCACATGATCCTAACCTCCTCTCCTTTACCATACTTGTATAGAATCCCATCGACACGTCTTCCGTTTGGACCGTCACCTTTGGTGAACACACACGGCATGTCAAACAAACCGGTAGACGAAGCCGTCCCTTTGCCTTTAGGGGTCTCGTTCTCATTCCCGTGGCTTTCGCTGTTATTAGATGAACATCTTGTCATCATCTTTGGGCTTATTTGGTCACCACAACTGTTTGATGAACCTACAAGACAACAAACATAAGTCTCAAGACCAAAACAATGTTACTACTAACCTTCAAAACCTACCTTGTTGTTGATTCTTGTTGTCCAGCTCCGACAAGCTCGACGAGCTCCCTCCTCCTCCATGGGAATCAACACACACTTGTCTAGGAGAAACCAAATGTCTCTGTAGAAACCCGCTTTTACTAGCGTTGACCCATCTCTCAGACTCAAACGACGCCGTTTGGGAGCTCTGTTTCTCGCACCTCCTCCTCTTAGCTTCCATTCTCCTAAGCGACTGCATCTCTTTCCTCTTCCTCCATTCTTCCTCCATCTCCGCTGGCAACGACGTCGTTCTCGCTAAACCCACCGTGTAATTCTCCGGCTCGACCTCCTCCTTGTCAGCTACGATAGAGCTCTCAAACGGCATAGTGCTCAAAACAGAAGAAGACCGTTTAAGCTTCCTCGGAGCCTTGTCTACTCCGAACCGACCTCCTAAGGACAAACCAAGATTCAGCTCAACCGCAGTCTCATCTTCGCAGTCGGAAGTTTCATCTCTTCCGTCAACGTTTTCAGACATGAAGCCTCGTAACAGATCTCTAGGGTACTTGTTCATGTCGAGAGAAAGATTTGTTCCTTTGTTCCATTCCCTTGCTTCTTCCCCCATTAGATTACAAAACAACACAACACAAAGCAAATAAATAATAAAGTTTTTTTTTGTTTTATTTCTCAGATGATGAAGGAATGAAGAACTTGTTATCAAAGTTAACAGAGACGGTGAAGAAGATGAAAAGCTTTATTTTGAAAATTGACTAGAAGAAGAAAAAACCCTTTCAGACACATTACAGAAAATGAGAAAGAGAGACAGACGACAACCCCCTTGACTGAGAGGAGGCAAGTGGCCGCCGAGTGAACTGTCTCAACGACACGTGGCCGGTGGATTACGTCGGCGTTCCATAATGCTGCTTCAAGAAACGTGTCTTAAAGCAACTGAGTTCGCCAGTGTCGCGACACGTGTCCGCCAGTTAAAAAAAGATCCGTCTTCTCTTTTGTCTTTATGGCTAACACATAAAAGTAAATGAACTTAAGAAATACTATTACAGATTAATTAACACAAATTCAATTTGATTCCATATCTTAAACTAGATTATTATTATTGCTGATGATAGTAATTAGGGGTGGGCACTTTACCCGATATCCGAAGTGGCACCCGAACCCGATCCGAAAAACCCGAACCGAAACCCGAACCGAAGTAGCAAAATACCCGAACGGGTATTGAATAAGGAGAGATTGGATACCCGAACCCGAACGGGTAATACCCGAACCCGAATGGATATCCGAAGATAACCGAACATATGTATAATTAACCTTATATTTCTAGTTTACATCTCTCATTTTATATAAAATATTTATATTGATACTACACATACTTTAAGTTCATATGATATACATACAATTACGGAAAAAAGGATTTGCTACTCACTTAAAATGCATGTCAAGTTTTTTATTTCAAAAATTAACAAAAAGTTACAACCAAATTTTTTTAAAAAGATAACTAAATTAGTGTCTTTTTAGTTTTAAAATATTATGTCCAAATCTATTAACCATTCAATCTATGAAAAACAAAAAATTAGTTAACTTAAAGTTATACTTTTAAATACAAGAAACTTGAGAAATGAAAATTTTAATTTTTTTTTTCAAAATCTAAATATCCGAACCCGATCCGAAATAACCGAATCCGAATTAAAAATATCCGAACCCGACCCGAAGTACAGAAATACCCGAACGGGTTCTACACCTCTATACCGAAATACCCGAAAATCCGAAATACCCGACCCGAACCCGAACGGGTACCCGAACGCCCACCCCTAATAGTAATAGAATTTTAAAATGAGATTTTGCCTTCTAGAAAATTAATTAAAATTGCCTTAAAACTTTTTGATTATGAAGGAATGATTAGAAAAAAAAACATAATTGAAACATTGATAATTCTAGCGACTCGACAACGTCACTCACGTGGGACGGTCTGTAGGACCCATGAGGAAGCAAGTTGCTTGTGAAAAAGTGACGGAGAATAACACTTCCATTGTTTATTAGTAATTTAACTACTATAAAAAGGTGAATTCAATTGTTTAGTAAACTAAAAGACTAATTGTAAAGTATTAAGCTAAAAAGTTTGATTATTGACTAATCTTTTGATGGAGAAGTGATTAATAACATAATAAGGTGATTAAGTGAAAAATGTCTTGACAGTTTCAGTTTACTGATTCAGTGATAGTTAGCTGCTGGAGAATGAAATCTTATAAATTGAAAAAGAAGATTTGTAGAATCTTTTGGTGTGTCACTTTATTGAGTCAAGTGGGGACCGAAGGAGAAGATCTTTAGACATTAACCATAAAAACCAAAAATGTCGCGTGTCATTCACCTGTTGGTTTGTGTCATAATAATGCAACCGAAGAAACTACTACTACGAATATGAGTGAAGAAGACCCCTATCCACTTCCCCATCTCCTCCAAGCCCATAAGGTTAAAAGGCTTTGCCCATTTTTGTTTTGAAACTTTAGATTTTATAAATTGCATTATTTGGGCGTAATTTAAAAATGTTTATTGATTTGAGCCTACAGTTGTGCAACAGAACATCAGAAGAAAAAAATCTAGTATTACAATCAAATGATGAGTTCATGGATGTTTGAAACATACCTGGAGGACTAGTTTGACAGTGTCAGCAGATTCGAATGTCACAAACCCGATAACAGTTTCCCTTTTAGCTGTAAAATACTAAAAACTTTTTGAATATGTTCATATAAACACACATAAATGAGGATACGTCTTAGAGATAGATTTAATAACAGAACTCACCCTGTAACTTCTAACTTGGATAGCATCTTTCTTAATGGCACCAAAACCTTTGAATGTTTCATTTCGCTGCTCTGGTGTCATTCCAATCTACACGACATGCATTAATTCACAAATCTCAGTGTGTTTTACAGCTTAACTATCAAGAGTTGATTGCATAACTTAAATTTATTAAAATGAATTGAAGAGAAGCAGAGAGTCAAAGTCAATACCTTGGGGGGGAAAAAAAACCTTGGAAGGATGGTAAGAAGCACAGAGTCAAAATCTCAGATCAGAGTGAGAAAAGGACACACACGAGTGATGACCATACACAGGCCTGACCATACAAATGGCTCTTCTAGGGTTTTACTTTAGAAATCTCCGACGAGATTTGAGATTCCTGTAGGCCTTTTCTACAGTTATTTTTCTATATTGCTTGAAATGTTTTTGAGTACGTAACAGAAAATTGTGGCTAAGAAGTAAGAATTCAAAATGTATTTATAAAATCAAAAGGAGTTAAAAAAGCCTAATTACAAAACGGGTTGATGACGTCAAAGCCCCCGGCGAGGATGGAACTCGCGGCCTTTCGCTTACGAAGCGAACGCAATACCACTATGCTACGGAGGCTCTTGGTACACATGATCATTTTTAATTTTATATAGAACAAAACATTATCACTAATTTGACTATTGAGTATTGTATTCAAATACATCATGTGTGTTTCAAAAAAAAAAAAAAATCAAATACATTATGTGCATCTACAGTTACAATAATGTCTCTGCATATTATACATTTCTTTGCTTTTATAAATATCTTAACACTTTTTTTTCAGATCTCAAAATATTGAGGCACACATTTAAGATTTGTAAAAGAGGACAGTTGGGTAATGGCTATTTAATGTTTATTTTAAAAAAAAAAACTAAAAGAGTACACTGTGTTTTTTTATAAAGACAATAAAAGCGAACATACGTCAAAAATGTATAGAAATACAAATCAATTCAAAGAGACAGAAGAGAGTGAAATTTATGTTTCATTTCTATAAACTTTTTACGTATGTCAAATGCAGATTGTTTTTTTCCTCCACAAAACGTCAAATGTGTTGATGTTTTGTTATATTGTTTAAAATATAACATCTTTTCTCTTTTTAAAATAATTTTACATATCTTTCTTCCAATTGCATTTGATTTTTCCTATATTTTCTCGAGTTGTTAATTTGTAAGGTAATTAAATCAAAATTTTCAAGATAATGTTTTTTTTTTACGAAATTTTTCAAGATAATGTTGCTAATAAATATTTTAACCCAAAATTTTAAACTACAGTATAAATAGCAATGGGTAATAGCTTAACAACATTATCTTAAAACTTGATGATATTAATCAATCGTAAAGTTGACATCAAAGTTGTCATACATCTCAGAGATCTAAATGAATAAAGTTTCTTTCTAACTCGTGCTATTGTTTTCACTTCTTCTTACCTATTCTTATATAGTTTGATATATATATATATATACGTGAATACCGTACGTTTTTATATACCTGATTTCTTTCAATTGAAAAACGTAAAAGAGGTATTATGCATTACTTTTATGGGAAATGGAAAATAGCCTCGTTAAAATTGTAGCCACAACGTTGCTCACATTTAAAGAACCAAATACTTTCTATAATCTTAAATGTGGTTAAAATTTATAATGATGGCCTAAATTTTGATTTATTGGTGAATGTAACCATGTAGAACAAGATCTTGCCAGTAGTATTAAGGCTGGAGCGACAATCTCAAATGATCAATATCAGAACAATGGTGCTAGTTATGGAAAATGCCATTTTGGACCGAAGTGTAAGATGGGTATTCGACAAAAGGATCGAGTTATGTTTTGTAAAAGAGATATAGACTCCAATGTTCGAAACGCAAAGGTGGATACTCCAGTAACCAAGGAATTTGCGAATGTGTCAAATGAAATCATTGAAAGAATGCAAAGCTTTATGTGTAAAGAAAAGTTATATACATGATCGAAAAACAACAGTTAAGAATGTTGATGTGCTTGCACGAGTCTCTGCTATATATTATCGGCCCAATAAATAACTATCTGATGGGCTTCTGTTCGTAGAGTCAACAAATCGGAGTCAGGATACTGTTTTGAATACGTTGAGCCATCCATCAAACTCACAAACCATTCACTTTCACATTCACCATCTGGATACCAAAGGATATTTTAATAGTTTTTAGTAAGAACACGTTTAATTGTTACGAATTAACAGCATATTAGCGCATGTGAGAAGATTACAAAGACAATAAAACTATAGTTTCACTTTCACCAACCAGCTAAAATATCACCAACACGATTTATTTTAAACTGGTTTTTCATACTGTATTATTATACTTTTGGCAATCTTATAAATTTATCGTATTGTTCTTTATTATCACCATTATAACACCGTGCTATATCATGAAAACTATTATTGTTTGAAATATAATTTTCTAACGGTTTCAACTTTTAACATATATACATTGACGGATTCACAGAAAAAAAAGGATCAGCTGACACTAGTTAAATATATAAACTGGCTTTTCATATTGTATTATTATCATCATTATAACATCGTGCTATATCATGAAAACTATTATTGTTTGAAATATATTTTTATGATAGTTTCAAGTTTTAACATATATATACATGGGCGGATCCACATAATGAAAAGAATGATCAACTGACACCAGTTAAATGTAAAAAATCGGTAAGCTAATTTTCATAAGGTGCTTGAACTCACTTGGTAAGTCTCTTAATTTGAACCCACTAACCCGAGTTCAAATTCTTTGCTTGCATACTTATTTATTTGTTATAGTTTGGGTTTTTCGGATCTAAAATACAAAATTATGACCCCAGTAAAATCTTTTTCTAGGTCCACCCATGCATATATACATATATATGTATATATATATATATTGTGAAAGTAGTACATCCATAAAATGATATATATATGTGTGTGTGATATTTAAATATAGAGTGATTTTCATATATAGACACTTGTTGACAATTTATTACATGAAAGAACACTTATTACTCCTAACATACTTTGTTGTGGCCAAAGTCGTGTATGTCCTCAAAAAAGGTAAACTAGGCGTGGGTATTTTCGTAACTCGACAAACATTTTTGGTTACTCTGGTTTGCGGTTTCGAAATTCGAAATGGGTCAACGGTGATTGGTGGATTCTAAGTGAGCAGTTTTTTGTGGTTTATTTTTTCACCTTGGACCCGTGAAAAGGTGAAACTATAAACGAGAGGCTTCCGAAACTGTAATCGTTCACTTTCCCCAATTGATAGACCTAATTTTCCAAATGACCGACGGTTAACTACAGAGGAGAGACGACGGGGATACTTGGCGATGCCAACGAAGCGGAAGCGACCGGAAAAAGATGTAGACGATGGTGGGTGAAGTTTTATGTTTTTTTTTGGTCAGTTTAGTTCGCTTCGAGAAACGGGTGGTCATGTTGCAGAGGCGGCACCATGACGTTTACACGGTGGAGCGAGCAACAAAGGAGAAAGCAAAAAGTGATTTCTTTGGAGGAGAGTTAACTGCGGTGAGATCAAAGGTGATTTTTTTTTTGGTTTCTCGATCTACACAGATTTAGGGCTTGGGTTTAGGGAACAATTTCAATTTGTTTTCGATTTTGCTAAGTTTGTTGTTGTCTTACAGAGGTCACAAAACCGGAGGAAGAAGCAATTAATGAGAGGAATGAGGATTTTGTGTCATTGGCCGACGTGTTAGATGCTGAGCATGATCCTCAGGTTAGTAGGTGAACATGTGTACGCAGGTTTTAGGTTGTACACTTGAATATGTGGTGTACATGTGTACAATGGGCAACGAAGTTGTACTTGTGTACAAGTTCGAAAATGTAGGTATTTTTTTAAATGAACACGAGCGTAAATGATATTTGTGTTGTACATGTGTACACAATCTGAGATGCTTATTGATTTTATTTTTTGGTTGTGTATTTTTGGTTGCAGCTGACTATGCTACCGATGATGGAGTGTGGGGAGGAGAAGGAAGAGGGTTGGAGAGTATAGAGCCGGTACATATGAACAATATCCATGTGTACACTATTGTAATGATATTCACATATACACAAAAATGTAAACTTTTCAACAATATAGTAATACCAATCTACTCCATTGCAAATTCATTTTTTATTTTTTATTCGAATACTTTATACATTGAGAAGCATTTAAAACATTATTATAAATTGGATCACATTTTTCATTGATGGGGTGAACGTATATTGTTTAAACCAACCATCTGTATAATGAGTGAAATAAGTGTACACAAGGGAGTGTGTACATATGGACATTAGAAAAGTGTGTACATATATGGACAATAGAAAGAGTGTGTACATATGGACATTAGAAATCAAGAACCCGTAGATTACAATATAGCCATAAATATGTATTTTTATGACTTCAAAAATTTGATTGCATTATGTTAGATAGTTGTATGTAGTATTACTAGATGTATTTTGTGTTGGATGAATGGAATAGATATTCGTGAGAACAATACACATATTTGATGTCCATATGTACTTAGAATACACATATTTGATGTCCATATGTACTTAGAATACACATATTTTATAGTCATGGTAAAACAATACACATATTTGATGTCCATATGTACTTAGAAGTTATAGTGTACATGTGTACACATATTAAAAACTCATAAAATTATGTACACAAGACTCTAACATAACAAGACTCTAACATGTTATAAACTTTTTCTAAACTTCAACATTATAATATTCACTAACAAAAGTGCAAATTCCATGTGTACAACAAAAAAGCAAGAAGACATGGGTTGTGGATAGTCTTGTTCCTATGATGACCAAGAACAAAAATCATTTTCCATTAACAAGAAAAAATACATCCATTTCTTAATCTCCTCCATACAAAATTCATCGCATACATAATCATGAACAAAAATCATTTTCTATTAACAAGAAGAAAAAGATTCTTTCAGCTAATTTTTTTTTGTCAAAATTTCTTATCCAATAGAAATAAACATAAAAAGAAAATTACTTTGATGAAAGGAGATCGTCTTCGTCCTTTGGAACAGATGCAACATAACAGATATTTAGATGGTACATAATCAAAAGGGTTCACCGGAGAGATCTTTTGTCACGGGCAGAACATGAAATCAAGAAAGGATCGCAACAGAGCAAGAAGGAGGAGATGCCTTGGGGTTTGCTTGTCATCTATATTGATGTGGACTACGTTTCCATCTTCATCTATGTTGATGTTTCCATCATCGATGTTGTTTGTGTTGTTGTCTACATTTTCGCCGTCGTCTATATCGATGTCTCCGTCGTTGTCGACATTGCACACTCCAAACTCAAATCATTTTTGTGAGAGAAATAATTTGTTGTATCTCTTTACTAAACAAAAAGAAAAACTTTTGCCAGAGAAGAAAAATTGAAAGCCACGAAGATGATGAAGATGATAGATTTAGCTTTGTTGATTTAATGGATTAGGTTTCAGATAGATATATGTCTAATCCAGATCTATGAAAAAAAGATCTTGGCCGTCGAAATAGAAAACAGATCAATGGTTGTGGTTGAATCCCGCCACTTCTATTATTTTTATTAAAACCAGTCTTTATAATTGAACTAAAAGAGAATTAATTTAGTTAAGAATGAATGAAATAGTTGAAGAAAGTGTGTGTGTAGTAGAATGTGTCCTAGAGTGTAATAATAAGATGAAATGTGTCTTAGACTGTAAATGTTTCTTAAATATATGTGCATGAGTGTGTTTGAATCTGTAACCAAAAAACAATCCATGTACATCTTCAACTACATGGCAAACAAGGGCAAGAAGAACCACAAGATGATGACAGGAGAAGAATTATATCAATTTGGTTATGCTCAAACCGAACCAGAAGTCATAACTGTAAGATCTCTCGTTGTCCCGACATGGACTTGATTGGCCTTTCACTTTTCATTTCCTTTCATTTTTGTTGTTCTTACTTATTCCTACGCGTTACCGTAAAATCATTTTGGGTTCCATAATGAACAGTTGTCAATAGTGAAATATTCTCCTGATGTTATGTCCTTTTCAACTAAAATGTAGAACATGCACCTTTTCCCTTAAACTGCTTCAGTATTTTCAAAAGTCGTAGTTCTATTTCTATGTATTTATGTATTCTCTTGGTCAAAGTTTCTGGAGTGCATTACATTTTTGCTGACCAATAGTTGAACTAGTTTTTCTTTGAAAATAAGTAACTTCTTAAATGTTTGTATAAGGTTGGTTTTTGATGGGGCTGGTCTTGTAAGTATGGTAAAGGAACTCTTGCTAGGCCATGCGTTTTTGGTTCAGGGATTTGCGTTAGGTTCTGGATGTATTATCTATCCTTCCCCTATATTTATAAGATCATGCAGTTGTCCAAAAAATGTTGAAAGGTTCTTTAACGTAATGTTTATTAGAGTATTGGGTTGCGTATGTTTCTTTCTTGCTCTGTAAAAAGTTGCTTTTATCAACATCTAATATATTAAAACAGAAGTGATGACTTTTTTTTATGTGTGATTTTTTTAATTTGGATCATTCCTAGAAAATATTGTATTTTACATAAGTTCATTATTATATCTTTTAATATCTTTATTTTTTTATTTGAAATACAAATGAATACATTTAAAATGTTCTAACAAAATCTTTTTAAAATCTTTTTAAAATCTTCTTAGAATCTTTTTAAATTTATTTTCGAAAATTATTTAGTTTTAATTTAAATTATCATAAAATATAATTAGAAATTAAAATTGAATATAGTTTTGGTTTATAAACGAAAATTTAAATAAAATGAAATTATTTAATTTCAAAAATACATTTACTAATAATTTTTAAAGATTTTGTTAGAAATAAATATTTATTTTAATTTTTTCAAATTTATTTTCTAATAAAATAAAAATCATTATTTTGATGAGTGATATTTTTATTTGAACCATCATTTAAATTCTCTATTAAATGTATATCACTAATGCTAATATATATAATATTTTTAACTACTTTAATCATAATATCTTTTATATCTTTTAATTAAAAAAAAAAAAATTCTAACAAATCTCTTGAAAAAGTTTTTAATAAGATCTTAATTGTCATAAATTGAATATAAATATTTTCAACTAATTTTGTAATTAGTAATGAAATGTTACTAAAAGAATAAAATAATATCCTATTTTATCAATTTTATAATAATATCTATCATTTTAAAATAAAAACGTTATATTGAACAAAATATGATTAAATTATTTTAAATTGATAAGTTAACATATTTTATTTTCATAAATATAAAATATTTATGCTAAAAATATAATATGTTGGTAGAACGGGTTAGTATTAGTAAACTATATAATACATGTATAAAAATTTTACTTATCTTAAACTTTTTAATATACAGTAATTTCTTATATAAAATTAATAAACATTAAAAAAATTACTAAAAAAATCTAGCGATTTGAATTACAGATCATGATTATAATAAATTAAATACAAAATTGTTTTCATATATGTTGTTTCATGCATTAAAAATTTTAGTTTAGTAAACGCAATTTCAATAGGACAAATATATAATAAGCAACATATATATGTGATGATTTTAATTTACAGCATAAAAACTATAAAATTATTATATTTGGCATAATTATACAAACATTTAAATATGTGAGTAACATTAAAAATATATAACAATTATGTAAACTAAATATCTATATATATAAATGTGAAAATATATATCCGCACGGTTGTGCGGGTATAAATCTAGTTGTAAATTATTTCAGAAAATGGTAATCTTAACATCTTACCCAAAAAATGTTTGTAGTAAAAAGATTTTAGATAAATCATCTTAAAAGCAATTTTTAACATAGTGGCTATTTTTTAAGCCGACATAAGTAAAAGTTCACACTTCATGCAGTAAAAGGGAATTGTAAAATTACTATTATTCATGTTTTCAAGTTACTATCGACACTATAGTAAATGTGAAAGGGAATTGTAGACTTCGCTGTCAAATACTATCATACTATATAAAATACGAAACAGTAAATCAAGCAGTAGAAGTAGCTGAACGAAGCAGGCCTACACTACACAAGACTACATAACACATTACAAAGCTTTTACGTATAAAATGTCAGCTTTCTCCGCTTCCTGTATTTTCGTTTAATCATCACTGCCTTTTGTCTCCCCTCTTAATCTTTTTTTCCTTCCTTTTTTACATATCATAGTACAATTATTTGTTAATTTAGCTTTCCTCTACAGTCTATATCCTGTAAAACAATAAAATTAGCAATATAGACTGTACAATAATACAAAAATTAAAGAAGCACAGTGATTTTACAAAAATTACAAGGACCACGCGAGGCCTCTAAAGATAAAATCACACGGCAAAGATTTTGCTTTCACAATTATGATATTGATATTGACTCCACTTCCGATTTGACTCCATATACGTGTCTCATAATTTAACTCGTTTGATTATTTCTTAAAATATCGAATTGTGAAGTAAAAGCCTCGAACATGTGAGCACGCCTTAGAATTAATTGCCAGACGTATTAACTCCACCTTTTGATCTAAACTACATGTATTTACTCATATTTATGAGTGTAAAGCAAAAAGTAGAACTCGAATTAATTATTTAGGTTTTGCATTGTGATTACAAAAAGCAAAAAAAAACTGCGTCAGTTCTGTAAAATTTTATTGAATTATAGACTCATTTCAAGGAATCGTAATTTTCATTGAATACTACTGACATTCTGAAAATTAAAATGTTTAAAATAGAATTTTTGTTACCATTTCGTTAAGTTTTCTTCATTTTCTTTTAGTAATATTATCACAAAAATGCACCAATAAAATACTAATACATCCGTACCATTAAAAGAACTTTGATAAGAGTGGCCAGGACGGCTGTGATTTTCATTTCGATTCTCTTCTTTAGTATCCTTTCTCTTTTCCGATAATACTAACATTATATATACTACTATTAGTATTTTTTAGTTAATTAACTACACCCATATATTTCAAATTTTATAAGGAAGCGAATGAATTCCTATCAGAGTATTATTATTAGCTATTTCTAGCCGACAAAAAAAAATATATTAGCTATTTCTAATGCGAGGTTGATATTATTCCTTGATGTTAAATTGTTATAAAAGTTTATTGGAGTGAAGTATTAAAAACATTTTCTATGTATGTGGCAGAAAATATCTTGACTTTGTTGAAAAATTATTTGCATGACACACCAAATCTTTAGCTTTTAAATTCCCACACAATCCATATGAATCAAATTTTACTACATGCTAACGATTTTTCAAAAAAAACATTGGTTCTGGTTAGTATCACTCCCAAATCATTATAATAACAACATATATTAGAGTTTTTTTTTAAGTTTCTTTTAAGTTCGAAAAAACAACATATATTAGGACTAAAATGTTTAACAAACGAATTTATTTTGTTGTCTAACACAAAGTTAGCAGATATCATTACAGTATAATTTTATCATAATAGTTTACAAAAAAAAAAAAATTATCATAATGCCTGTATCTAAAGGACGTTTTTTTAAAACATTAATACGTTTTAAAAATGGTGATTTTCAACACAATTTTGGAAATAACAAAGTTGCAGCAATATCAAAGAATTACTCCATCATTCCGTGGTTTCATCAGTAAAAGTTAATGACTTGCCTTTGACCTAAAGACAACATAATCAATGCTAATACAAACTTCTTTAAAATAATTAATCAAACATTAACAGGCCAATAAAAGTAAATTAATTTTTTTGAAAAATAATTAAAGTATCAATGATGTACCAAGTGACCGTCTATTTAAACACTCTTTCCATGCATCCCATTTCATATATTTTCATAGCTCTCAACACTTCTATTTACTCTCTCTCTCTCACACACACACACTTTCTCTCTTCTTTCATTACTCAAGCCTGAGATGTCTCCAGAACCTTACGTTCTGTTCTTTGACTCTCTCAACCTGGTCACCTTCGAAACCTTTGCTTGGCTTTCTCTCTTCATAGCCACAGTTGCTTTCTTTCTCTCACCAGGTGGCCTCGCATGGGCCTGCACCAAGTCTCGGGTTTCGATTCCTGGTCCATCTGGTTCTCTTGCCGTCTTCTCACGCTCCAACCCTCACCGCGTTCTCGCAGCGCTTTCCCAACGCTTTAAGGCCTCTCACTTGATGGCGTTCTCCGTTGGTTTTTCACGTTTTGTCATCTCCAGCGAACCGGACACCGCTAAAGAGATTCTAAACAGCTCTGCTTTTGCTGACCGGCCGGTTAAGGAGTCAGCTTACGAGCTTCTCTTCCACCGCGCCATGGGGTTCGCACCGTATGGTGAGTACTGGAGGAACCTGAGGAGAATCGCTTCAACACATCTTTTCAGTCCGAGAAGAATCGCGGGGTTCGAAGGTGTTAGGGTTGGAATCGGTATGAAGATGGTGAAGAAGATCAAGAGTGTTGCTATGTCTTCAGCTGGTGGTGAAGTTGAAGTGAAGAAGGTGATTCACTTTGGTTCATTGAATAATGTAATGACGACTGTTTTTGGTGAAAGCTACGACTTTGATGAAGTTAATGGTGATGGGTGTTTTCTGGAGAGGCTGGTGAGTGAAGGTTATGAGTTGCTTGGGATATTTAACTGGAGTGATCACTTTGGTGTTCTTCGTTGGTTTGACTTCCAAGGAGTGAGGAAGCGGTGTAGAGCTTTGGTCTCCGAAGTCAACACTTTTGTCGGCAGCATAATTGAGAAGCACAAGATGAAGGCGAGAAACAATCTCAATGGAGAGGAAAATGACTTCGTTGATGTCTTGCTTGGCTTGCAAAAGGATGAAAAGTTGTCTGATTCCGACATGATTGCTGTTCTTTGGGTAAGCTCTTTTACTAGTAATTTGTTTTGAGGATAAGGTTTAAAAATTTTAAATGTGTTTTTAATATGTTCTCTAATTTTTTTTACTTTTTGGCTTTTATATATTTTTAGGAAATGATATTTAGAGGGACAGATACAGTTGCCATTCTAGTGGAGTGGGTACTTGCAAGAATG
Source organism: Brassica napus (assembly GCF_020379485.1). Taxonomy (NCBI): domain Eukaryota; kingdom Viridiplantae; phylum Streptophyta; class Magnoliopsida; order Brassicales; family Brassicaceae; genus Brassica; species Brassica napus. The sequence continues at coordinate 41,919,613 of NC_063442.1, forward strand.
GTATTGCATCAAGACATTCAAGCTAAACTGTTCAAAGAGATAGCTTCCGTTACAAGTAACAACACTAGATCCTTGTCTGATTCTGACATCTCAAAACTGCCGTACCTTCAAGCTATTGTCAAAGAAACCCTGAGGCTCCACCCACCTGGCCCCCTCCTCTCGTGGGCTCGTCTCGCTATCCACGATGTCAACGTAGGTCCCAACCTTATCCCTGCAGGAACCATAGCTATGGTCAACATGTGGTCCATCACACATGACGCCAAAATCTGGACCGACCCTGAAGAGTTTAAGCCTGAGAGGTTTACTGAAGGTGAGGATGTAAGCATCATGGGTTCGGATCTTAGGTTGGCTCCATTCGGAGCAGGTCGTCGGGTTTGCCCTGGCAAAGCAATGGGTCTAGCCACTGTTCATCTCTGGGTTGCTCAGATGATTCAGAATTTCGAATGGGTTAAGGGTTCTTGTGATGTGGATCTCACTGAGGTTCTCAAGCTGTCTATGGAAATGAAGAAGCCGCTGAAGTGCAAGGCTGTTCCAAGGAATGTTTGTTTTGGTTGATGGATCCGATTATCTGTTGTATCGGGTCGGGTACTTGTTTTAATAACTACTACGGGTAGTCTCTTTTAATAATTAATAATTATGGTTTGCGTCGGAAGTTAGGGTTTTGGCACGTTTTGTGTTTGCTTCAAGTAACGTAGCGTATCTCGTTATCGGCTTTGGTTTAGTGGCTATATATTCAATAATATCATATCTATAAAATTGATTAGTCAAGTTTATGCAATATGAATTGTTGTACTATTTTTCTAGCAAAGATCACGTACAATTATATTTTATTTTCCCCACTCGTACAATGAATCAGTTATGAAAACCCGGATGTCATCTTATCCCATATGCAACGAGTTACAGTATTTGATTAAGCTATTGAAATATTTCAACTAGCATATTCATCAACATTGAATTTGGCTCATCGGAGGTAAATCCGAGAGAATATGTAAATGTAAATTTTCTTTTCCTGGTCTTGTACAGTACTAGTTATGTAGCTATTAGGTCAGAGTTTAATCAGAACATTAAAATATACTGATAAGATCCGACATAATATGAGTCATATGAAAAGGTTGAGTTTTGCTAGAAAGGAAACCGAGTAATTAAATGATCATTGATGAAAATTATCAGTTGGATCATGTGTTAGCATCTCGGTCAAGATGATCCAGATTTCGAACATGTGAGTAAATCATTGGATATTAGGCTACTTAACTCAATATAATATGATTGTAGATCAATGAGCTACTGATTTTCTCTTATTATCATACACATGCTGATCCATCATTATGACATGATCAAAAATTCCAATTAGAAAAGCGGGAAAAAAACTAAGGAATTACACCATAAATCTATTGTAAATTTGTGAAAATGTTTTTACGCAAGTTTAATGTCTGCTTTCTTGATAAGATATTATTTTTCGACGACTAAATTGTGAAATATATGTTTGATTTTTATTATATAAAATAAAATATATTTAGAAATAACCCCAAAAAATTGTAAGGCTTGAATTATTTTTTCCGTTCGAAGCTGTAGTTGCGTGTAGGATACTGAAAATCCAGATTTTATTTTATATAGAAAATATCAAAATAAAATTTAAATATGTAACTGAGAAATAAAGAAATAACAACTGTGATCTCTCAAAAATAATATTTCATTTTTTTTAATATAAGATGTTTTGTTTGAATTCACAAAAATTAAGAAATTTACTTTAAAAAGTAATATTATTAAAATAATATAAATTAAACATAAGTTAACCAATCATAAATAATACAGTAAAATATAATTGGTTGACCAATTTTCAATAAAGTTAAAATACTTTAAAAATATCAAAACATCTTATATTTTGAAATATCAAAACTTCTCCGGAACATCTTATGGGGGTGATTGGTAGTTGCTGTAGGTGCTGTCCACAGCCCTATTTATTTCTACAGCACCAAATTCATAGCAATCAAGCTTTAATTTTTTTTTTGAAACCACAGATCTTGAATTAATCTACAGCTGTACAAGTGCTCTGCAGAGCCAAATATCCAAAGCAATTGTTTAGTGCTTTCCATAAAATTCTACAGCAATAAAATCTAAAGCCACAGCAAAAAGTCTACAGATTTTTTTCTACAGCAAAAATTTTAAAGCTACAGCCATTACCAATCGCACCCTATATTGTAAAACGGAGGAAGTAATATTTATCTTACCTTTGAATTCGTATTTTTTCACATCTGATATATCAAACGATTAATTAGATTATTAACAATAGTTTTTTTTTTTGAAACTTGATTATCTACAATAGTTTCAAAATTCAACATTTACATTCTCATTTTTAACACTCTACAAAATATTTGTTTCCTTCCATTGTATCATTTAATACACATTTTACTTTTATACACTATAATAGTAACACATTTAACTTTCAACATCCCTATTGTAAGCAGTCTTAGATGTTAGGTCTCAGTCACGTATAACCCCTTAACTTTTCTTCAACATTGTTGTTTCTGTTGTTCTTGTGAATTGTCACATTATTAACCACATATTCAAAGGTACAAAAAAGTAAACTTAAAATATGCTAAAATGACGTAGAAAACCAACGAAACATAAATTTAACAATCATAATTCGACATATTCTTTTACCAAAAATAATAATTTCGACATAATCCTCTCCTTGTTTTTTTTTCTCGAAGAATATTGTTTGTCCGATAGGAACTCAACACCATTTAAAGTTTGCACTAAAGTTAATACTTATCAGCATACAATGTTTAATGTACATATGGATTAGACCGAATTTAATTGTATTAATATATACTTCAAGATCATATCCTCAACGTCCTCTTTTTCGTTCATGAATCTTCCATCGCTTATTAACTATTCATATTCATTAACAAAAAAATCGTTAATGTGAAGGACCCCTAATTAAAATATACTCGAAGAATAAGAGTATATATGGGGAAACCCCATCAGTAAAATAAGAGGATGATGTTTTGGCCGTATTGTTGTACGTATCTCGTTTTCCTACTTGTTTATATACAACAGACAAATAATAATTATGTGCATAATTATTATGCTAATATAGCATACTGTGTTTGGTTTTATATGATAAATGCGTTTTATGTTTTGTAAACATATTTGAATAAGTCCAGAGAAAATGGTAATTCATCCATTGTGTGTTTGGATATCTTTTCATGTGATTAGTAGTTCGTCTACGTAATCACATCATATATAAAGCTAAAATATCTAGATCAAATATCATAGTGATATAGATAAATGAATTTGGAATGTTAGGAGCGGTGGCATATCTTTAGTATCTTTCAAATCATTGAAAGATTGAAGTTTAAGACTATTAGTTAGCCTTCAACTAAGGATTAATAGGCCTTATAATACACGAGGGTAGCTAGGGTTTTATGCTGGAAAAGAAAAAGACGTTTACCTTTATGATAAATAAAAGCGATATACTGTAATCAGTTCAACATGTTTGGACATGATAGTTTCAGCTGTATTGTATTTCAATTCGATAATAGCGTTGTTTAGGAGTCGCCGATGGTTCAAAAAATCTTATATTTGGAAATAATACTAGTGAATATATATTTTACGTAAACGGTCGCATGTTACAACTTGCATGTATAATTTACAGCTGATATCGGAGATGAAAACATTTTTTTATTGAAAGTGCTAAACGATCAGTAACAACATATAAAATAACGATATGTATACTTCTTAATATCCAATATATAAAACTTTACACTCGTCCAAAATAAGTGCAAGTTGCTTTCCTTCCCATCTCTTTCTTTCTTTAAAATTTCCATATTCCATTGAATCGATTCATCCACTCCTTCATTATAGATATGACTGATTCACCACCAAATCGAGACTGCAACCAAAGAATCGATGTTGGACACAGGAATTGAAAAGGATAATTATGCGGTTGCTATATATATGCTTTTAGAAGATTCACTAATTTATTAAATCGTTGGATGCTCGCTTAATCAAAATTTAGGTAATATCTAGACTATATTTTCACAATTATGGTTCTCCCCTCATACATTAACCATACTTATTTGGTTTGTTATGACTAGTCTATTTGTTATACACTGGTTGTTTTTTTGAAATACATACACTGCTTGCTTAGAAGTCATCTTTCAGACTTTAACTTATTTCAATATGACCGGATGTTCAGGATACACATTAATAATTCAAATTCTCACCTAGAAAGCAGTCTAAAATTACCTAAGAGAATCTGCCAAAAACAAATCACCCTATATAAGGGCATCTGATAAATGGTGGATTTTTTATAATGCTTGAAATTGTATCCAACTTTCACTGTCCAGTCTTTTAAATCGTCATCTATACCAATATCATGATATAACATAGGAAAATTCATGGGCTATGAATCATTAGTCCTCTTGGATTATATCTGCCTCTCATTGGGCAAGAGAATTGGATCCTCTGTCTTAGGGTTGTAGACACTAATGAGATCATTAATTATTCATACTTTTGTTGATTTTCAAGTGGCTTAATTAATGATTACGATTCTTTTTGTAAAGCCGAATTTAGATGCTTTTGTTAAAGCCAAATATTCACTTGCAACAACAATCGTTTTTAAATATTTTAAAATACATTAAAGCCCAAAAAGGCTATGTATTTTCTGCGCCACTCATTAATAGCACTCGCATGAATTAAAAATAAGTGTATACAATCTATACAAGTACATCGATCACCACAGTATGGCCGAGTATGTAAATCCTTAATCGATCATTACAAAATATGATAGGAAATAAGTTTGGCTAAGATTACTTACTGCGTTTTAGTGTGGAATCAGTGCCGTGCGAAGAGTTTAAGGGGCCTAAGGCAAGTTCTAAAAATAAACTTATTTACAACTGTAATGAAAATAATTTTCTAATATGATATATTATTTTCACCAAATACACAAGTCTAATACTGTAAAAAAATAAGTTTATAACGTAAATATGTTATATTATGTTATATAGAAAAAAAATACATGAATTCAGAAAATGAGTTAATTAATTTTCGTAGAAATGTTTTTTTTAATAAGTCTAAACCACTAGATTAGAAATTATTTTAAATTTTGGGGCCCTAAAAATAGTCATATTAATCGGGGGTCTGAGGCGAATGCCTTTTTCAATACACTGTAGGCACGCCTCTGTGTGGAATAGATTCATGCTATGCAGATAAGAGTCATCATTTTTATATAATACTCACTCTGTTTCGTTAAGTTAGGTCTTTTAGAAAAAGAAATTATATCACAAAAATAGATTTTTTGTATTTTTTATTAAAAAATGTGATTTTCAAAAAGTTTAATTGACTTTATTGAATTGCTATTAGTTAAAAATTATTAAAAATTATAGAAAACGATACATTTACTATATAATTTAGTATGTTATTTTAATATATAAGAAAATACTAAGAAATTTATCTTTGTGAAACGGATGGAGTATATGATAGTTTCTTTTGATTAACATGGGATACCAAATCTATGAAAATGCTTAAACTAATCTATTAAATAGAGATGTAGTTTATACATAAATATTTTTATGTATTTAAATGAGATCAAAAACCTGATTAAATATTTATGTAACTAGACAAATATGATATTATGGGACTGTTTCAAATCCGGGTCGTTTAACCGTTCAAAATCCTCCCACGTTAGTTAATATATGCTAATATTTAATTTGTTAACAAAATGCATACAAGGATTTTTATTTTGAAAGTTAAAGACTAAAGATAATAATATATAAATCCTTGAAATTATTATAAATTAATAAAATATGAGATGAGATTTTATACTTTAACAAATGTTTATTTTGGTCACTATAGTTTCCTCTGGAAAAATATTTAAATTGCATATTTGTATAATATAACTGTGTATTAGGGACCGGTAGTAGTACAAAATTGTATAAATGAATACTTTTAAAAATCAGTATAAGAATATTATATTGATACATTCATCTAATACAAATTTCATTTCAAAGAAATTATCATCTAATATTGTAAATACTTAACCAAAAACAAAATTCTATCGGATTACGATATGATTGTGTAGGGACCGGTAGTAGTACAAATCTTTATACTACAATAGTTATGTTGGGAATTTTTTTGGGATAAATACCTCAAATCTTTAGTATTCAACAACTTTAAAGTGTTTTTGAAAATTATATACGTACTTTTATAATTTAAGAAGTTCTGCATTTTCCATATTTCAATCAATATATTATTTCCATAATTTTAGAAACTTATGTAATTTTCTATGACATTAACGGGCTCCTTTTTAAAGGCAGTCTAGTTTAAGAAGCGATCCATTTATATATTGACAGTCAATGGGCTAATTTATGTATGGGTTAGACCCAATCCATTTTGCTATTACTAAATCGGAAACAAAATGAAAGAGGCGTTAAATAGATAAATTATCTCATATTGATTTTACATATATAAATATATATGTAATTACATCCCATATATTAATTGAAAAGTCACTTAAACGGATTTTGCTTATGTGTCATTCATATGTGAAGTTCAGATTTAATTCTCTTAACATGATTGGTTGTTGATATTTGAATTGTAATTTATTTAATTAAATTTTAAAAAACTAATTCTAGAATTACCTAATCTAATTAAACATCTAAAATATATATGAATTAACATAATTTGTTTATAGAAACAATTAAATGTCATATATTTCATTATAGAAAATTAGAATATGCATATAAATACATAAGAGATATTATAGAAATAGTTATATAAGCAATTTTAAAACACATTTCATAATTTTTTGGGTTAACCAATTATGAATTTTATGTAATTATGTTAAACACTAAATCAAAAATTTGTGTGAAAGACTGATTTGTGATTTGAGAAATTATGGAAACTTTGTAAGTATTTTGCTACTAAGTAAAATAAAAACAAAATAAAGTGAAAAATATAAAGTGTTACAAAATACTGTTTTGTTCATTAATCTTTAGTTTTTTACCAATCACAAAATATGTCATAAACATATTTTTGAAAAGTTAGATTATAATTTATAGAATTATCACTATATTTCAAAACTCTTCTTAGTTTATATAATACCAAAACTTTTGATTTTCAAATTATTTATAGTTAAAAGGTTATATTTAATAGTTATGAATATTTTTCAAAATTACAAAATTATAAATATAATATAGAATTTTCGTACAATGTTTATACCCACGAAATCGTAGACAACCACCTAGACAAAATACTTGATTAGTAAGTACTGTATAAATAGATATGATACACGTCCATCTAATAGTCTATCCTTTGATTCTAAAGATTTTGGTGAGATATTTGAACTTGCATACAACACGAAATACTTGGTTTTTTTTTTTTTTGGTAGGAGGTAGGAGACATGAATCTCCTACTTTTTATTCAAAAACTAGAAACCAAATTACAAGCAAATTTGCCGAGGTCTGGACACCCCATGACAATCCTCCAACACGAAATACTTGGTTAGCAAGTACTTTATCATTCTTAATTAATCTTTTACTTCAATAATTTTTTTACTCCTTTGACAATAATCATTGTATTTTTTTTTTATTTTTTTTTTTGAAACACTTTTAAAGGGGTGCAACACGAAGACTTCTTGGGAGGTCACCCATCCTAGTACTACTCTCGCCCAAGCACACTTAACTGCGGAGTTCTGATGGGATCCGATGATCAATGTCGGTGAACTTAAATCAATTAGTCAATATTTATATGGAATGTATGTAAAGACGATAAGTTTTAAAGTTTGTGAGACAAGTTAAGGTTTTTTATTGGTCATGTAAATATATGATTTAATTGGTCAAGTTATAAATCAAAATATCATATGGTTTACCCTTTAAATTACAGTGATTTTATCTTAAATTTTTGTATTTGGGAGTGACCACGATCACTATTTTTTATGCATGAAAAAAAACACTGATTTTGTGAAAATTGTTGTAACCATTGATTTTTTTAATGCACGAATCAAAATATTATTATATATGTTTTACACCTTTTCATATTTTTATGCTTCATATACTAATATATGGATGTAAAAAAATTTTCTATATATATTAAATAGAAATTATCTAAGTGACTTTTTTTTAGATATCACTTATAGTCGAAACCTTAAAAACTTATTATAGTTTGATTGTTTGATAATTTTTGAATTACTTTAACTAAATTATAAAAAGGTAATTTTAGAACCAATTAAAATAATTTTCCAAATGATCCAAATATCATCAAACATAATGATTTATAAGCAAAAAATAATTAACATTCAAAATCCATAAGATTGTAAATTATTTTTATATATATACAGAATAAAGATGATGTTAATCTGGATATCCTAAATAAAATGAATTTTTGTTACATTAAAATTTTTGTCAAATAAAATTAACATTTAGTTTTGAATAATAAAAATATATTTAGTTTCATGAAAATATAATATTTCTGGTTTTATAAAATATTCGTACCTAGGCTTGAGACTTATTATCCGAGATCCGGATACGATCTGAGATCTGATCCGGATCCGCTCAGAAAATTCAAATATCCTGAGGGGCCGAATCCGGATCTGGATACTAGGATCCGTCAAAATCTGATATGGGTTCGTGTATCTTGATTGTCTGGATACTTGGATTCGTAAATATTTATTGATAATTATTTCAAAATAGTAATATCTATATATAAAAACTAATTTGATTTCTTATATTTTCATTTTTATAATAGTATATATAAATTTAATATAAATTTAATATAAATTTTATAATATTATATGTAGAATAATTAAAACATTATGTACATTTTATTTCTAAATTATTGCTAATTTTTTATATATATTAATATTATTTTTTATTTATTTTAAAGATTCAAATCCAGATATTCACCGGATATTAAAACTTTTAGAAGGATATCTGACACTCGGATATCCGAATCCGGATAAAGATAGTAAAATCATGAATCTGTCGGATGATAAAGATAGTAAAATCATGAATCTGCCGGATAAGGATCCGTATCATTAAAATTCTTCGGAAACCTGATCCGTCCTATGCCTATTCGTATCCGCAAAATTGCGGGCCACCACCTAGTTTATATAAAATAACAGGTTATTAAAAAAATTAAAATAAGTCATAATTATATTTTATAAAAATATAAATATTATAGATCAATGTTACATGTAAATTTATCTCACATAACTTTATGATGATCATTTTATTATTACAATATAAAATAATTCAAAACGAAAATATTATTCTGTGATGTAGTGTACATCCTAATTTAATGATGGCTAATTTCAAAACTGTTAATATCATTGTTGACAATCATCTGAATATATATCCGCGATAGCTTAATCATCCAAAATAATAGATTTTGTTCTTTCAAAATTTGTTAAGAAATAAAAAGGGCTACACACCTATATGGCTATATTACATACAAGTATACATCACAAGAATGGTCAACTATTTTATTCGCGGTAGTGCTACGACCATACACCAAAGTAAATAAATGGCTAAGGAAAAAAGGTAAATATGTAGCTTAGCATGTGTTACAAAAAAAAAAAAAAAAAAAAAAAAAAGTGTTACAAAAAAAATGTAGCTTAGCATTTGAAACTTTTTTCTTTTATTGTGACGTAATAACTAGGATATTACCCGCGCTTTCAAAGCGCGAAATTATTATGTGTTGACAAATTTAATAACATGTATGTTTTGTTCACTAAATTGTTTAGGCATAGACGTTTGTTTTTTTTGTTTACTTTCGGATTATTTTTTGTTTTCAGTTTGATTCTGATTTAGTTGTGGTTTTGGGTTCAAAAAATATAGGAACAATTTAGTTATTTATGAATTAGGATTTGGTATCAAATTAGTTATCTTGGTTTGGTTTGGTTTGGTTCAAATACAGTGTTAGAAACCGATATAATTTTTGGATCTATTCAAGAATAGGATATGAAATTTTCGATTTTGATTCTGATCTAGGTAACATTTTTAGTGGTTCGAAAAAATATTTACGCACTTATATGGGCAATATTTTGTTTTGTATTTTCTTGATGTTTTGTCGGGTTCATCAAAGGAATTAGTAGAATTTGTATGATAGTGTTATTATCTTACTCAGGCGCTCCAAGTTAACTTTGATAAAAAGAAAAGTTAAAATTCATCATTTAACTAAAAAATGAGTTAAAAGCGACGAAAAACCAACTCACCATATGCTATAAATGTCATTAGCAACCAAATATGTAGTTGTAAACATGTATCTTGATTCTTATGTTTAGAAATAAATAAATAAATGAGATAAAAAAAATTCTTATGTTTGCTTAACTGGCATGAGATCAAGATTTATAAAGTAGAGTTGGTCTGAATATAGTTTTTGCCTCCTGCTTACAAAGATTCCAAAAACAAAATTGTGTTAGAAATCAATGACAACACCAAGTAAAACTCTAAAACGTAAAAACTAACGCAAGTGTCTTTGATGAAGTGTTGTTTTGGATTGTGCAAAGAAACTTACACCATGGTTTCTTGACCACCACCTTGAGACTCGGTGCTGTAGAAGATTCTGGCTGGCTTACCAGCAAGTTGTTGAGTCCTCCAGAGGCCACCAGTTTCATCTAAGAATGCCTTGAACTGAGCAGCCATCATACCGAACCTTTTTGAGAAGCAAAATACTCATCAGCCTCGGCTAGGTCGTTGGGGGTGATAAGATGAGCATCACTCTTTAGAGGTGAACTCATTTTAGAGAGCACATCTTCTTGGAGCGTCTCTGGTACCTGTCAAGAAAAAACACTTAGCTCGATGCTTCAGTATGAATGTCTTCTTATTTATTTGAGAGGATGCAAGTTAAATTTAAAGCAGCTGAAAACATGAATCAGTGAGATTTTTATTTTTTTTAGTTATTTTGACACTTTCATACTGAAGCATTGAGCTAAGTGTTTTTTTTTGACAGGTACCAGAGACATTCACCGTAAATAAAAATATAGTAGAAATGTATTCCCTGTTTCATTCAGACATAAGAACTTGTTTTTAACTTCAACTCTTATTCTGTTTCAAAGATTTCATGGTCAGTTTCTGTGTCTCATTGTAGCCTAGAATTGTTAGAAATGTTTCATAGAAAACCGAGTAAAGAGAGCACTGACTGACCTGCCAAAGTTTGGCATTGACACCATCACCAGGAGCAGCACCTTTCCTAATCTCTTGTGCTAGTTTCTCCACATGTTTGTACATTGAGTAGTACCTGTTACACTCCACCACACAATTGTCATAATCAATAAGTGGATCTCCAGTTTAAATCCAAACCCGTCACAAGAGGCCCAAGGAGTCTAAACGCAGCTTAAATTTAAAACCCACAAATACAGAAAAATATTCAACAGATCGTTCGAGAAACATATTAAAACACAGCCAAGTCTTTGGTTTGTAATGAAAAACCATACTATAGGACAGTCCACGTTCAAGTCACATAAACTAAACGGAGTCAATCCGAGTTGACTGGTTGATTATTTGATGATCAAACATGTATTTACACGCAGAACATTTCGAAAAGAAAAAATGATTTGTTTGTTTTACATGCCCGATATAAACTTTTGTTGCCACTGAAAGAAGTGTCCTTCTGCTTCAATCTTCTCAAGAATCTGTGAAAAGTTTTGATTTTTCTTGGCTTTGTTCCCAGCCATGATTTTACCAAGGGTCATGTATCTTCGGGAGCTTCCAACAGAACAAACTCATATCCACAACCCAGTCTGATTCAAGAATTGAGATATCATATTCCTTCCTTTGGAGACACAACCCAGAAATTGAAATTAGGTTTCCTGATTTTAAAATTCAATTACAAAAAAAAAAAGAATCGAATGAAGATATGAGGTTGCGTCACTTTTTATTTAAGGATATTATTAGGTTGATACAAAAATATATTATTTTAAGATTGTATAAGAAATCTGTTTTTAACATGGTCACAACATGTTTAATAAGTCCAAATTTAAAACATGACATGGTAAAATTCAAATAGGACTCTGTTTTAATAGATTAGATGTACCCTGGTTATGTTTCGCATTTATAAAAAGAAAATCTAAACAATACATTTAAAATAATGGCTGTAAAAATCTTATTTAATAAAATAATATTTTTAGCTGTAAGAAAAATATTAATGTAGCAATAAATTTTAAACCGCTCAATTAAAAAATCTTACAAACAAAATTTTATACTAAATTTTCTATAGTTATTTTCAATCAATCACACTATTTGAGAGATATTGACGAAAAAATAAAATTTTTAAGAAATATCCGCTACCACCTCACAATTAGGGAAGTTCTTATAGGTTGCAGACATCCACCGGAAATCGATCGTCTTATACTTGCAACTTGGTTCTGATAACGTGAAATAGTTTTGAATAGAATCACTTGTTTATTACGATAGCAATAGCTCGGTATTTATACAAGTAATGTTCCTAAGTTGATAAGGACTTATAATAAAGTTATCATTATCTTAAACTAACTAGGACTTATCTCCGATGTATTTCGCAAACTGAATTAAAAACTAATTATAGTCGACTAACCGTATGAAGTAAGTATTAACATTCTTCAACACACAAACATAACTTTGGAAAATAAACTGGTATTCATGTTCGTCTGGCACAATCACCAACTAGGAAAATAAATTAGCAACTGATGAACTTAAATTTGGAGCAAACTAGTTATGACCCTCAGTTAATGTGTGCATAGCCCTACTTAATGAACATGCACTACAAAAAAATGGTTGTATTACATCACTTAATTAGTATCATAAAAATAAGTGATATTAATTTAAATCATTTATTGATTTATTGATAAATGATATATTTCAGAATCAGTTATATTAAATGATGTTGTTATTAACTTATTTAACATCATTTCAATGAAATTGACATAAAACTATATTAATTTACATCATTTCAAAAAAAATGATACAAAATACAAGTTTACATCAATTAAACAATTGACACACTTTTTAATCTTTACTAACATCACTTATACAATGATACAAAAGTAGTATCATTTCAATAAATGATGTAAATTTTTGGAATCAGTAATAAAATGATACTAAAATAATTTTAATTAATTTATCAATATATGTAGTTCATTCGTTTCGGTTGAAACTGAAAAGCTCATTTTTAAAATATCTGCACACTCGTTTAAAATATCTAAATAATTAAATAGATAAACTAATTAAAAGAAAAATGAAATTTACAATGACTATGCGAAATTTTTGCTGTAAATAAATGCTAGTGTTAATTTCAAATTTATTTCTTTAAGTTTGTTTAAAAAAATATTTTATGCTATTAAATCCAATATTTGTTATATGAATATAGTGATATCTCCTAATTTATCTCCTACTAGTATTAACTCCGTGCTTCGCACGAATCAAAATGACTGTATTTAAAATTATTTGATAACAAAACTGTAATTTTTTGAATAATCAATCAAATTTTTTTTTTGAATAATCAATAAAAATAATTATACTAATTAAATATTCTATAGATATGGATAATAATTGCATATAAAATAGTTGCAGCAAAAAAAGAGGTTGTAAATGGCAAAACAATATTTTTATGTTGTTTTAAAATAGATATATATATATATATATATATTGAAAGTATTTTATGTTTAAAAGTACATATACCAACACACAAAAATATATTTAAAAGTACTATATTTGATTCATTAATTTTTATTTGTATTTTCTTGTAAATCTTCCATTAAGTTATACATTTTTATTTTAAATACAAAGAGCCCAAAATTGTGATAGATTATGATAAAATATAATAAAAATATATACTTATTATTTATGATATTTTGAGACCTAATATAAAGAGAGTGAGACTCAATAGAAAATCAATTATGAAAAATAATATATATATATATATATATATATATATTTAAATGCTACAATAAACACATATAAGATTTTTCTCACAATTGTTCTCAAACACCTTCATAATCTTCCATGTTCTAAAAACACATGTATATTATTTTTAATGGCTACACTTTTTTATTGTTCTATTTTTTATTATTAAAGTAGCAAACATTTACTTGGAGCCTTGAACAGAAAAATGTATTCGCAGGGAATCCAAATTCTATTTAAAGTTATCTTTTAGATGAATTGGGATAATACTTTATAAAAGTAATACTGATATTCTGTTGTTTTAAAATATTTCTGCAAACTTTTTTAACATATATTTCTGCAAACTCACGGATGTACTCCCAATTTCTTATTTGCAACAATTGAAATAGTAAATAGATAACATAAATTTCCTAAAGAGAAGTCACAAAACAGATATTAAAATCAATTTATAAGTAAAAAGAAGTAGAGAAATACCTTGTTTCCTTTGTTGTTGATAAACTTTTATGTCCCATTCTTTTTGGAGCTTTCAACAGAAGTATACTCAAGGGTCATTTTAAATCTGAATTATTACTGTTTGGGCTCTATACATATGGTAAGTATGGTGGAGTTTGAGCCTTTGAGGAGACTGTGAGAAATTGACAAAAAGGAAGACCAATAAAAGTTAGAAGTTCTTTACTGTTTTGATCGTTATAAAAAAGATTCACAGCCATAATATTGAAACCGTGGAAAGTTAGAGAAGAAGCTATATAGAAAAGAAAACAGTTAGATAATAAAACGTGGAATGAAAATTTTGAGAAATTTTAGGAATTGAGGTAGTTGAAATTGTAGAAAATAGGATTTTGTTTTTCAATTTTTTTTTAAAACTTATTCCACATGTCTAAGTTTTATTGGTTATGTGACTTGTGCTTTAGTATACAGAGGATTTTATGTCACCCACAAACACATCTTTTAGAACGACCAAAGTCTTCTTCTTCTACACTTATAATTCTTTGTTAAACTCTCTCACAGTTTTTAAAAGGTTTTCAAATCTGACGTACGCTTGATCATCTTTTATCCCTTTTTCTTTAGTCTCTTGCATGTTAAGTTATTGATTTTCTCTTATATTTATTATTCTGTTCTTTTACATGATTTTTTATTTATAATAATTATTGATTGTTAAAAAATATGAAGACATGGTGAATTTCAAGATCAATGGAGGTACGTGGTGGATCACTATAAATGTGTGTGTTTCTCGGATAGTTTTGAGAAACAGAAAATTAAGATGCTTTAAATTTTTATGCTAATGATACTTATAAACGATTACTAATCTTTTTTTACATTTTGTAGGATAAAAATATGTTCAAGTATCAAGATCCATCTCCACCATTGGACAATTTTCAATTCTTATTTTACAAGGAGAAGAGAAAGAGTATACAAAGAATACTGGAGTTTGTAAGATGGAATGAAGAAAGCTGAAACAAAAGCAAGAATGATGGCTGAAATCTATATGGATTGTGTTCGAAATGTTGTTTTCTCGTTTTTTTTTGTAAATCATTTTTTATCATGATATACATAACAAAAAAAATAATGAAAGTTTTTAATTTTAGTTCTGCTTTTGAAATCTTAACTGATACTGGAAACTATATTTTTGTTATGTAAAAAATAATTAATTAATAAAATAATAATTCGGTAATTATTTAACAAAATAAATTACTTATTAATCAAATATTTCTCTAATTATTAAAATCAATTATTTTATTGATAGAAATACTTACATCATTTAATATTATTGATGTAAAAACTAACATCATTTACTATAAATGACACTTATTAACATCATTTATGTAAATGATGCAAATAATTTATATTTTTACATCAATTGGTAATGAATTGATGTAAATTATTTGCATCAAGTGATTTAAAACTCTTTTACATCATTTATAAATAATGCAAACATTAAAAATAAATGATGTAAAACTATCTTTTTTTTGTAGTGATGATTGCCCCACTAGAATAAATTTTAAAACTTTTCTTGAATAATAGCCCTATATCTAAAACATACTATAACTCTACAAGTTGATAGTTGGAGTAAACTTAAGCGTGTGGGCGGTAAATATTGGATATCACCAAATTAGGTTTCCAATGCGTCCATGATCATATAATATTAAATATTCGGTGTTATTAGTTTTTGATTTGGGAAAATTTGGAAAAATACCTTCCAATAAGATTATATTTTGAAAACTGCACCATTAATTATTACTTTTAAAAATTACACTTATTTATAAGTGAAATGACTAAATTAACCTAATTTGAATTTACACTAGTTTTAATATTAATATCAAAATTAATATTTAAATTCGAATTCTTGTTTGTAAAAATAAAAAATAAACACAGGTTTAGATATGAATGATATTTAATTATAACTAAATTACTTATATGTATATTCACGTGTACCCTCCAGTCCTCCACAACTAAAACTTAACACAAAACTCTATCTCTTCCCCAATCCAGAGAAGTTTAGGGGTTCCATTTCTCTTTGCATCTTATATGCTCTGATTGATTTCCAGTGGACATATTTACCTATCGTGTTACCATATTGCATGGTCGTCATTTAATTTTTAGTATTCTCGAGATTCAATGGTTTGATTCGGGTTAGCGTTTTTGGTTTTTCTTAGGTAGAACCGTAGAAGTTATATGGTCATCTTATTTTTTCTAAGTTAAAAAAAAAAAAATCTATATGAATCATATCTTAGTTTTCCATGTTATGCAGCTTTTGAAGTGAATGCCGCATACAATTGTTGTGTATCGTGTACAGTAACATGGGACAAGAGCATATCTATACTCACTTGAAGGAGACTCTCAAAGCGGATCCATATACATTTGGAGAATCAAAATTGATGGATATAGGATCAAACGATTCTCTTATTCAGCAGATATCTTATTTTTATCTCAAATAAATTAATAAGAGTATTAATAATTTCGAATTTTATTTTTATTTATTAAAATGTGGGTTAAAATAGTCTTATGACATATGTACAAGTGTAGTTTTCAAATTTATTTAAATACAATCTATTCTTCAAATTTCAAATCTTAAATAAGGTATTTTTCAAGTTAACCCTTTTGATTTTGGTCTGAAAATAATTCAAGCTCTTACCGTATGTTGTTGTAAATATTATTTTTTCCATCTAGTCAAAATAATCTTAACAGAACTAGAAAAAGACTACACGACACTGCAAATTTATTTTGTCAATATATTACGTGATTTTCTTTAACATGTCATGTCGACATTAAGTCATGAAGTCGATAGTTGAACCCTGTAAATCATATATTACTTATTATTATCTGCAAGAAGGCATTACAGTTTTTCTCTTCTTCTCAATTCAATTTGGAAAGTTATGTAAAAAGGAGTTATGTGTCCCACAACTTTGGGGAGATTGTCTGGTCTCTTTACATGTCAGGGAAGCAATGTGGTGTTGTGTCCATGTGCAAACAATTTTCTACCATTTGTAACAATCATTGTACTTTATTTTTCCTGTTACCTTGTATTTTAATTTTCAGTTTGGTTTACACTTTGATTAATATATAATAAACGTAATAGATCGTAGAAACATAGTTGGTTATTCAGTTATCTAGGAAGATAAAGTTAAACAGTGTGTTAAAAAAAACTAGTTAAACACTTCAAATTCACCGGTTTAGTACACCTATATCAAATATGTTGTTATATATTCCCTCTGTTTCAATATAATGCATGCATATTTTATACTTTTTCACACATATTAATAAAACATCTAATAAATACATAATTTTTGTGATTATTTTTTCCCATAATTTTAAACCAATAAAAATCTAATAAGTGCAATTAAGTTTTTTTTAAAAAAAAATTGCAATTAATCATCATTATTTGATAGAACATGCATTAAAAATACAAAAAAAAATATATTTTAAAACAGTTTTTTTCTCTCTAACTGAAAGAGTACTACTTACTCCGTTTCAAAAATGTATGTTTTGAAGTTTTCAAATTTGTAAGAAAACATCTTAGATTTTGATTATGAGTGTTTTTTTGTGATTAACTATTTTCCATAACTTTTAACAAATCAAAATTTAATACACAATTAATTTCTTCAAACTTTACAGTTTACCATTATTATCTAATAAAAATGCATTAAAAATATAAAAATACATTTTTTTTGAAGTAACTGTTTTTTTTTAATAATTCAGGCTGAAAAATCACGGTGGAAAGCACTAAAGAAAACTTCTTTTTAGAGGGATGTGACTTTTTTTTTGGGCAAAAGGGGGATGTGACTATGTGAGCGTAATAGGAGAGAAAGGATTTTAATAATATCATCCCACACAGTATATATGTGTGTAACATTATGATAGGATGGTGACATTAAATATTTCTTTAGCAAAGATAGAATTGTGCTGGTACTAGTCACCATCAAGCTCAGTAGCAAGTGGCTCCTTCGCATCTGTTCCAAACATACACCTATATGTATGTATATACATAGATTTGGAGTGTTTTTTTTTAAACACGGACGAATACGAACGCGTCATGTATATGAAAAATCAGAGAGAAGTCTCATGCAAGGACCTCCGGAAGTTCAATACTTAGATCGGCAATTCGGCATGTATGCCTCACGAGCTCTCCTAACTATAGGCTTTTAATGCATGTCAAATAAACAAATCGTTTAAAAAAAACACATCGCTGTTAAAGTACATATTAACAAATACATTGTTAATTGTTATTAGTTTTTCAGTATACAGATGATTTGTATATATGTCAAAATTACAAAAAAAAATAAAAAAGTAAAACCAAATGAATGTAATTCAACTGACAGAAAGTTTTGTGAACAGATTGAACTTGTAATCACTAGCTCGAGTGTCAAACACTAGAGAAATGTGAAACATAAAGCGTTTCTCATCAAATTTACAATCAGCCGGGATCAATATATGTATCTAACTTTAACGAAAATTTTAAGCAAATTATATAATTATGTGTACTTGATAAATGTTGTTGTAACCCTATATTAGGCCTTGTTAATGTTAGTACATATAGTTCTATGTACGATCACGAACTATCCATTTATTTTTTGGTTAAAAGATTAATTATTATAAACAAGGTTTTGCTTTGATAAATATGGGTAGATATTTTTATAATGTTGCATTGATGGCAGACCATTATTGATCAATATAAAAACTGATGAAAAGACATGATGAAATTTGGTTGAAAATCAAAGATAATGTAGTTTAAGAAGTACTATATAATTGATCCCAGTTAATTTTCTGACCCTTAGATCATTTCCAATGATGTTTTATTTTTTTGTTTCATTTTGAAGAAAATTTTGTTCAAATGATACTTCTTTTCTTGCATTAAAATGAAGAAATGAATAGTGTCTTATTTAAATATACACGGTTCACATTTTCATTTTTTTTAAATGAACTTTTTAAATTAAAAATTTCGTTATTAACTTTTACTTATTCTTATATTTTTCTAAAATAATTTATATGTGTTATTATTACCCAATTAATTTTAAAGATTCAATCATTACTTTCATCTAATTGCATGTTTACATCAAAAATCATGGAAATATAATTTCTAAAAAACAGTAGCTCAATTAGAATCAAAGATAAATAGACTTACTTTTTGGTTCAAATTACTTTTGTTAATCAAATTACTAGGAACCAATATTTTTTGCTGATACCTTAGAAAAAGAAGCTTTATGAATGGTTGAGGCTTTTATTGCCCTCACCTAACTCTTGTGTTTGAAGTTAATCAAAGTTGTTAAAAAAATCATTTATATAAAAAAATATATGATGTTCTTTGTTTATTTGTGTTTTTTGACATCTTGCTAAATTATTGTTAAAACAAAATAATTGGATAACAGAAGTAAACATGATAAAATGAAAGGTATTAATAATAATTAATAATAAAATAGAATTATAATATACTTGAAATACTACACTTACTAAAAAAAATGGAGCAAACCATTGAAACAATTGTTACTTCTTCTTTTTTTCATTTTGAAAAAAATGAACTTTTAAGATAGAAATGAAACTAAACCATTAGAGATGCTCTTAGAATATATATAACTCTTGATCTAGTGGTTTACATGAATCTTTTTAAAAATTGATAAATCAGACCCAGAATTCAAAACTATATGGGAGAAATTTTGAAGTGCTTATTCAAAGTTTACATGTCGATCTTCCTATTCTACAGATATCAATATCGTCAATCAGATGGGTGTTCGAACTATAATTCATGACAGACAAGTGCATCAACAACTAAAATGTAATTTGATTGAATATATATGGCGTAAATTTGGACGTGATCAAGACAAGAACTAAGCTTTGATGCTTCTTTGAAATTATTATCGTTTGTTTTAGTAATATTTGTTTTTGTGTTTATACTTTAAAATCTATGTTTAAAATGTTATGTTTGATTTTGTTTTATTTAATAAATAAATTTAATCTTTGTTTCAAATTTTATGTTTAAAAATAAGTTTAATATTTTTTATTGTTACAAACTTTAATTAAGAAACTACCAATAAACCATTTTAATTATATGTCTTTTACCAAAGTTTCTTATCTTAATTTTAATAGTTTAAAAATCACTAAGAACCACTTAAGATGAGATCATAGGTTTTACCAATAAACATGCTTTAAGGTTAAGTGTTGACTGTGGGGCTTGCGATACACCATCATAAGGAGCCAAACACTAAATACATACTATAAGACTAAGAGCACCTCTATCGGTTAGATTAAAATGGAGTTTTCATAATTAATTTATTAAAAGTTAAGAAAAAATAGAAGAAAGAGAGTGATACGGTATGTCTGCAGAAATATTTTCGGAACCCTTTAAAAATCTCAACATACAATGTCACGTTTTAATTCGTTTAGTTTTAAAAGGGAAAAGAAAATTTTAATTGGATAACAAAATTGTATTAAAACATTAACAGAAAATGGTTGAGAACCTTTAGTAGATCTTAGCCGACTAGGCTGCTCTAATATGTGGTTGGTAACACCTATTAAGACATAAAACATTACTTAGGCTTCGAATGATAACACCGGATCGAGCGGTGCATCACAAATGGTACAGCTGTAGTGCAGTTAAAACACTAATAAAAACATATAAATATATAATATATGTAAAAAAAATTGTTACTACAGTACGAAGCAGATCGTAACATTCAGAGCGTTATTGTGTGTTCATTGAGAAAAATCATATTTTCAATCAGTAGATTGATAAAAAAAGCTACATCTAGTTAAAACAAAAAAACAATAAAGAATCCATTCAATTGGCTTGTATAATGGATCAAACTTTTTTGTCCGTGTTCATGAGTTCTATATATCGGACTCAGAGTAAAAGAGTAATGATTCTCTAATCCAAAATTAAACAAAACATTTTTAAAAAAAATATCAACTGCTCATGAACTTATATTATTTTATATAAAAAGGTCATTTTCTAATTTCTATGATGTAAATGCGTTTAATTTGTTAAAGTATATAATGACTTCAACATTTTTATTTTTGTTTTTAAATAGCATAAACATTAAGAATATTTTATGGATTTTCTCATAAAATAAAGAAACAAAAACAAAAAGGAAGAGAGAATAACCGTTTCTGTCCTGAAAATTTCTTGAATATATGTGAGATTCTTTTTTAAATTTAGTTTTCATTTTTAGTGGCTAATGCTAGATCATTAAGAACTCAATACAATCATTATATTTTCGTGGTCAGTACTATTTTAATATTAAACATTTTACTAAAAACTCTTCTAAGTATATTTTTCATAATGATAGTCTATGAAGTTCAGCATTTTTGTTTTCTTTAATTCTATTTGTTTGGAATATATATGAATGGGTGAGCAAGGATCATATATCCAATTTTTTTAAAGAGTAGATCAATCGTTTGATTCGACATCATCTAGGTATTCGGTGTTTCAAATATTAGATAAAATATACAATTTCATTCGATATTTGATTTAATTCGTAAAGATAAAAATGTAATGAAAACAATAATATTTTATTATAAAATAATAAATTATCATTTTTTAAAAACATAGTAACTTAATAATGAATAAGAAGATTGTAAAACTTGGGTAGATAAAAAATAATTAAGTTATATATGTCACAAAATTGTAGAAAATAGTTATACATTTTTTTTAGATTTTTATAAGTAAAAGATAATTATAAAACTTATAATAGTACCAACTTATATATGTGAAAAATTATAATTAATAATATCATAAAAATGTATTTATATTTAACAAATTGATTATTAATTTTATTCTATTTTATAAAATTACGGATATCCTGATTTTCTTAGATCAAATTGATATGGATAATGTGTTGAATCAATGGATATTTTATACATCCCTGTTTGAAATTGAATGATTATTAAATGTTATTAGATCCTGTCTAAAATTTTAAATGACTACTTCTGCATGTACTTTTACATTTTAATTTACTTTTAAATGTTTTTGTAAGTCTACTACTTAGAAACAAATTGGAAAGATTGACAAAATAAGTAAAACTGTATCTGAATATATATATATATATATATATATATAGATACTGGATACTATTGCATTAACTATTTATTAATAGCTGGATATTATTTCAGTAAACCTCATTTATCCATATATATTTATATATCTTCAAATAGATTTTATAAAAATAGGAAAACTAAAACGAAGTTATCCACATTACTTGCAAATTGACACGCCACTAGAAGTGATTGGTCCATTTGTCTTTTATGAACTGACAGTTGTTTGGTTACTACTCGTTTTGGATTGCATATATTTTATTTCTTTATTTTACTCGCATGTATAATTCGAACTATTTTATTCGATGAAACACCAACCCCCACAAGAAATACCATCTCGCTAAATACCCCTTTTATTACTTATCATCTCGAAGTTTTACCAACGATATGCACGTGGAAACACAGATGGTAAAATGTCTTTCTGCTGATTCTTCTTGCCTCCGAAGAGACCTTTTGTTAATTATTATAAGGCAGATTAGGATGTCCCTCGTTTGTGTACAGCCTACATATAATTCATATATATATTAAGAATGTATGTAGAT
The DNA here is from genome assembly GCF_020379485.1 of Brassica napus. NCBI lineage: Eukaryota > Viridiplantae > Streptophyta > Magnoliopsida > Brassicales > Brassicaceae > Brassica > Brassica napus. Next base: position 41,942,558 of record NC_063442.1, read on the forward strand.
GTGGCCTATGTGTTGATATGCAGTTATATAATCATTGTTATTGGTCCTTTGTACAATCTATCATTAACCTGATTTACTCAACTTTCTCCCTCCCTCCTCTCTAACAATCTTATCCTCCTCCTCTTTCCTGTTAGGTTTTATTCTAATTTCTTTTGGTTCTTGATTAACAAGTTTCATGTTAATGTTATCTCTGCAATCGAGTTCTTGCTGTTTGGTTTGGTTTTGATTATATGACATATATCTATATTTATTTATTTATTTCTTATTGCTGTTGTCTGTAAATTTTAAATGCTGGTTATTGGATTGGTAGTTAAGATGGATTTGTTGAGAATTAACCAAGATCTTCTCTCTGTTTCTTTTCAGTACACATGTTTTTTTATTTTACTTCTCCCAATCCAAGTCTAATCTCTTTCTTAGGTTCAAGTTGTAGATTCATATATCCCATTTGTTATTTACATGTAGAATTGCTGAACTGGTGACAAAGAAGAAGCAATATGGCACTTACTTGGACTCATAAAGACACAGGTGAAATTAGGGTTCATGAGAATTTGGAGGAACTAAGCATAGACTTGGTAGATTATATAGCTGAGATATCAGAAGCCTCGATTAAAGAACATGGTGTTTTCTGCATTGCGTTATCAGGAGGCTCTCTCATCAACTTGATGGGGTAATTACAAATCTTTACCAAAACGTTTTTAAGTCCGTTAAAATCCCATTTTCAGTTTCCTCGACCGATCTCCTAATGGATTTTTCAACAGAAAATTGGTCGAACCACCTTACAACAAGATTGTAGATTGGGCTAAATGGTATGTTTTTTGGGCTGATGAGCGCGTGGTAGGTAAGAACCATGACGATAGCAACTACAAGCTCGCCAAGGATAATCTCCTCTCTAAGGTCAGATGTTTGGATATTTTTTAATAACTTAATGGATAGAAGAATCTTGACGCTATCTGCTTATCTTCAATATTGACATTTTTGCCTTAATCCTTGCTTGCTTGAAAAGAATACAAACCAATCACAATCTTGGTCAACGCAGCTTTGTGTGTTATTATGTTGACTTTGCTCAAATAGTTGCGACATTATTTATTTTTTGTTCCTTTCCCAGGTAAATGTGTTTCCGAGACATATATGTTCTATTAACGATACGGTCTCGGCTGAGGACGCTGCAACAGAGTATGAGTTCGCCATCAGACAGATGGTAAAAACACGAACCGTGACTGCGTCTGAGAATAGCGACTGTCCCAAGTTTGATCTCATTTTGCTTGGGATGGGCTCTGATGGACATGTAGCCTCGCTCTTCCCCAACCATCCAGCCCTTGAGGTGAAGGACGATTGGGTTACATTCCTAACTGACTCACCTAAACCGCCACCAGAGAGAATCACATTCACTTTGCCAGTCATTAACTCAGCTGCTAGTGTTGTTGTAGTTGCAACCGGTGAAACCAAAGCTAATGCTGTTCACTTAGCGATAGATGATCTGCCGTCACTAGAAAGCTCTCTTTCCCTGCCTGCTAGGATGGTCCAGCCAAGCAGTGGGAATCTGATCTGGTTTATGGATAAACCAGCAGGATCTAAACTTGACGGGTTTAAATTCTCTGAGTAGAATTTAGATTATCTTCTTTGTTCCAAAAAGCAAATGGTTCTTAATATCATTGATGACCCATTTTGTATGAAGAGCATCCGGTTTAAAAACATTGATTTTTGCTTTAACTTTTCAAAAAATACCAGATCAAGTAAAGTATAACAATAAAATGGTTAGTACTTAAACAAACTAATCTCAAACTTAATCAGGTAATAGTGCTACACACTCATGCGAAGATCGAAATCGTAATTCGACAAGACGAAGGAGCGTGAGAGAAATCCCACAAAGCTTACTTTCATTGGGAGTTATCTTCATGGCTTTGAGCTGGCTTACAACCTCGGCCTCAGCTCTGGCCATAGGATCATCTTTGATATATGTATCTTCTTCCATCTCGCCTTGTCGGTTTTGCTCCAGTTTCTTCCATCTCTCTTTATCTTCTTTCAATTAAAGATAATAGTTACAAAAAAGATCAACATGGCATTTATGAACAAAACCTTGGCTGACGCCATGAAATAAAAGTTTTGAATAGGGCCCTCAATTTATGGAGCTCCACTTCCAAAAAATAATTTATATTTAGTTTTTTTGAAACATAAAAGCCAGTTGAATATATTTACACTATAAAATATTAAATGTATAATGTTAAGTAGAAAGAACAAAAAACAATGTTTGTTTGTAGAGAAATTAGTTTAAAATTAGATGGATTTCATATTATTATGATTTATTTATGAATAAGTTTAATAATTAAATTAAGATAAATAATTATTATTGCAACAATTTTATTATACTTTAAAAGGATATAAACTCTGTTTAAGTTTTTTATTCTAACCTTCAAGATTTATAAGCTAATTATTTAAAATAAGATTATTTTATTGAAATTTAGAAAATAGATCATTTTGTAAATATTTTTTATTTCAAACATGGTCCCGAAAATTTCAGGTCTGACTCTGTTTAGGAAACTAAAATAACGATCAGTGTGTGGAGAAGTATATTTCACAAGAAAAAAGGTGTATTGCACAATTATGTTAACAAATAATTTGTGCATAATTATGGAAATATTACATCACGTTAAGCCTTTTAGTCTTATGTTTAGATCAATGTTATAAAAATTGGTAGACGGTGGTTAAGCGTCTTGTAAAAGATTATTGTTTAGTTGGATATCTAGGCGCCGCTTAAACAGATTTTTATAACACTAATTTATATAGAAAATATGTAAAACTTTTTCCATCATCCATTTCTAACATAGTGGAAATAAATAAACAACTTAGACAATATAAAATTACAAATAGATTATTAGTTTTTACAAAAAAAGTATAAATAGATTATTATGGCACCCATCATATATTGCATAGGCTATATTCTTCTCGCCTTAAGCGTAAAAAAGAGACAAAATATTCTTTAGTGAAGATGGGAACAGAGACGTCGACGATGACGGCGAAGTTAGCATTCTTCCCACCAAATCCGCCGACGTACACGGTGGTGACGGATGAATCGACGGGGAAGATCGATGAGGATATCGGCGGACATGATTCGTCGTCATAGACGAGGAAATTGAAGTGGTGAAGATAATGACTAGAAGAGGGAATGAGATCGTGGGGTTGTATGTAAAGAATCCAACGGCTAAACTCACCGGTGTGTATTCTCACGGCAATGCCGCTGATTTGGGTTACATGTTCATCATCTTCATCGAACTAATTAAGTCACCATCTCAATGTCAATTTCATGGGGTTAGTCTATATATAATATTAAGTCTATATGAGCATTATGTCATTTATATGCATTAATCCATGAACTTCACTTATTTTATTCTATAGCTAGGAACTTGATAAGGGATACAAAAGATGTATACTCTTTACGTATATATGCAGTAGCGGATGTAGGAACATAAGTAGCGGGGGCACTTGATTTTTTTCCATTATGATTAATTTTAGAGTTGAATGCATTCATAGGCTTTACAATAGTTTCTGGCTAACAGATAACACATATCATCCTGGTCGGCGTTGCCGTCTTGCTTCTGGCGACTCTCGAAACCTATTCCATCTATTTCTCTATCTTTCTCTCTTGGTGGAAGCTCAAGACTCAAGAGTAAGTAGATTCATTGTTTTCTTCTTCTTCTTCTTCTTCTTTTTTTGGTCTGTGAGAGACATTCTGCGCGTAAATTGATACAGTTTTCATATATGGGCTTGGTTCATTTTAGTTCTCTTTTGCTTGTGCGTATTTGGGCTACAAATCAGAAAATGGCCTTTACTATTGTATTATTCTTTCTTATGCTCTGTAATCTATAATCTTTATAAACAAACAGAAAATGTAGATGGATTAAGTGGACCAGCGACATATACAATTTCTTTCTAAAAGGTATGCACATCCATTTTCTTTTGTGGCGGATGTGAATTCTGACCGGCCTAGAGGAATTTTAAAACCACCTAAAAAGATCAGCCACATATCTCACTGATTGAATAAGAAGATATATCTAGAATTAGATTGCATTTGTAAAGAACAATATAAAGTTCTTTTAACCCCCCGCCCAAAGTTGATTTATGCTGGAAAAAGAACATTATAAAGTTTGTTTGTTTCATAGAGGGAATCCAAAATATAAAGAAAAATCAAGATATGTTCGTACGAATGTGTAAACATATAATATGAATGGATATGTATGTCTTCATCTAAAAATAGAGAGGCATGATTTGACTTGAGCACAATATTATCTAGAATTGATTCGGGCTCTTACCGTGGAGAAGTTGATTTGCTTCATAAAGTAAAACTAGATTTTGATCCGCGCCTCGAAAGCGCAGATTTTATGGGTATATACGAAATTAGATATGAGATAGTATTTTAAGTATATTGTGTATTATTATGTTATAAAGTCGTATTATATCGAATACAAAAATTTGTTTAAAATTATATAACGTATGTATAATTTTATTCTAGATTTTTTATATACACTCTTATGTAACTTTTTCTTAAGTATGAACATTTTACCCAAATTTGATAAACGAACCAAACCAATATAAAATACATGTTAAGGTTCGAGATTGAGAAAAAAGTATCTATTTGATTTTTTTGGACCCGTGGGTCTCTGTTGGGTCTCTGTTGGACTCCGGGTACCCAAAGTACCCAGAATGTTTTGTTCATATTATGTATATTTGAGTAATTCATAAATGTTTTCAGTATAAAAATATTATTGTAAAATTTGGATTCACATTTTCTGCTATAGTTTCAGGTTTTGGGTAAAACTTCAAAATTTAAAAATTTATTTAAAATATTAGATATTTTTGGTTCTCGGGTAAAATTTTGGTCTTTTAGATATTTAGTTATTGTGGTATTTTTTTTTGATTTTGAGTATTTTCGAATTTTGATTTTTTGGCTTTTCGAATTCTTTAGATCTTTTTGTCATAAATACTCGAACCGAGCTAGATTCATTATGAAGTCAAATTACATAGTAAATTTACAGATACTTGAATTATTAACTCAAATTGACCTGAAACTAAAAGGAACCGATCTAAACAAAAAACAAATTCAAATACCTAGTTGGATATAAATGCCCAAGACCTAAAAAACTTGGACCTGAAAGAAACTGATTTATATTTGACCCGAAGACCAGAATGCCTAAATCTAACATTTCATTATATTTTTGTGCATTCTATAAAAGTTACATTTGTTTAGTTGGTGAAACTTAAGATTTATTTGAGAGGTTTTTGGCTAATTTAATAGTATAGATTTGTAGGTTTTTTGTTGAGCAGTAAAAAAAGATTTGTTGCGTTTTTGATAATTTTAAACTTATCTTAAATACTAAATTGTTATTTATCAATAAAATAAAATTAACATAATATATAATTTTTAAACTTATCTTAATTATGAAGTTAGTGAGACATTTAAAGAAGAGTATAATAAAGTGTATGTGATATTACATTTTCGTGAATCAAATTTATGTGGTAGTATATATATAGTATAATCTTTTCGTTTACAAAAAGATATGGATCCAATAAATAAAAGTTTTGACTAAATGATTATTAGAAAAATTTAAAGTAACATATTGTTTGTCCGAATCAAAGTAAGACCAAAATATTATTAGTTAATGAAAGGGTCTAAACAACTTTTTAAGTAAATTTATTAAAACTCTTTCTCTTTTAATAGTATTGATAATATAATAAAGCATATTCTCTCTTTTTTTTTTAATTATTAGATCATACTTCAGATGGCATTATAGGATTTTTACCTCTGGTTACGAATGTGACTTGAAAAATTCAAGGTACCAATATAGACCACAATATGCGAACCGATCCAGCTTGGTTATGCAATTAAACTTCTAAGAGCAACTCCAATAATAGTTTTTTACTATGGAATTCTCAAGTTACATATCGTGTATGCATATATAATAATAATAATTTAATTAATAGTATTAATTTTTTTGGAAACTATACCAATAATATATTAAATGAAATATTATTGGTTGGGTTTTAAAGAATTTTATTATATTCTTATATATATATATACCAATATGTAATTTCAGAATTTCATGAAAAAAAATTTACCATTTGAGTTGTTCTATGGCATTGTTGCGAACGAATGCGAATCAATTTTAAAAAAACAAAGAACTTAATAGCATAAATATATTGAGGCAAATATCAATTTTGAGAGTTTGTATACTAGTATGTGAATCGAATGATTTTACAATTTCCTTGATACTTCTAGAATTAATAGGCATAGATAAGTCCATTATTCCTCCTATTAGAAAGAGGCGTTATGAACTATTATTAAACCCTAGATCTAGTGGGATGAGTAAAGCGTTTTGGATCTAATCCACTTCTCCCAAAACTGTTTATGAAAAATACTTAATAATTAAGTCGTCCAAATCAAAATGAAAATTCCAACGTTTTGAAATTGACATCTGCTGACGCCAGTTCGCTGTAGTTAGGTTCAAAGGTGCCAATGATTTATCTCGATTAATTAAATATATATGAAACCATGTCTGCGTTTGTTTTGCCTCCAAGGTCACTTATTTTTAACAATATTGTATACATTTTATTGTCGCTTACCAATTGGCTTCTTCGTGCTGGGGCTCATCAAAGATGATTTTGTGGCTCTCCTTCGTCGAAAATAATAATACTAAATCTTTTTTGTAAAACTGAAAGTTGTTTTAATTTAATATATTAAATTTGTGGTTTGATGCTATGGTGAATGCTTCGGATAATCTGCCTCTTCAAGTCAAATTCGACTACTCTCTACAGACTACACTGCCTCTTCTCGCTAAACAGCGACTCCAATTAGTGATAAAAATTTATCGAAAGTACAAAACTATGCCATACGATGCTATAAGAAACTATACGAAAACCAAAAAAAAAACAATAAGAAAAACCTTGTAAGTAGAATGAACATATCTTTAATATATATACATATATATATATATATATGTATTTGGCTCTAAATTTTTGCAAACTCTTTTTCATAATATCGTATTAATTTATAAAACCAAAATAAATTTGAGTATATTGTTCTATATATAGACATCATGTTAATTGACTAAAATGTTTTAACTAGAATATAATTATAGAATTTTTTAATAGTTAGATCGAAAGCTATATTAGTCATCTGTTTTCTATAATTTTTACATACGTATATTATTAGATTCGAATTAATACCTGGTGGTAAAAGATTTATTTGCATGTAAGAGACTTTTTATAATTTCTTAGTTTTTTTTGGAACGGGATTTTCTTAGTTTTCCAGTGGTAGAAATATTGGGTTTTAAACATAATTCAATGTTTCCAGTGAACTTTGTTATCAATTTGTCGTCTTCTTTTCTTTTTGATTAAATATCGAATGGAGATTATTATTAAAGGCTTAAAGCAAAGAACTCATTCAGACTCTGTTTAGTACTCCCTCCGTTTTTTAATATAAGTCGTTTTAGAGAAACTTTTTTGTTCCAAATTATATGTCGTTTTCGGTTTTCTATGTAAAATTTATTAATAGTTAATGTTGTATGACCAATGGTAATATATCTTCTATTTTTCTATTGGTTGAATTAGGCCTGGGCAATCGGTGGTCCAGTCGGGTTTCGGTTTGGGTCCATTCGGGTGTCGGGTTGTCGGGTTTACGAAAATCAGACCCATTCGGATATTATAAAAGTTCGGTCCGGTATCGGTTCGGTTTTCGTCGGGTTCGGTTCGGATTTTATAACTGTGTCGAAAACCAATAGAAACCGAAATATGTATGGATTTCGGTTCTTAATCGGTTATTCGGTTACGGATGCACTAATTTGAATTCGGGTTGCCTAATTTTTGAGCGGTTAAAGTCGATTTGGTGCACGGTTAAACTTGATACAAATCAAACCAACGTTGATTCAAACTCTAAAAGACCTCTGCTTTACATTTGGAACTCATCACGACCTATGCCCAAAACTAAGACACAAAGTCACAAATGACAACATACCAAAGACATATTCAAACTCGAGACAACTGAAAGGCAAAGCCAAAGATGAAAGCAACATTAAAACTTTATTAAGATAGATGTGATACAAAGATCACCATTATTCAAATGAAAAACCAAAACAAAAATCACCATTATCCAAGTGATAGCCAAAAGAAAGCAACATAGATCAATAAATAAATAAAAACTCTTTGAAACTTCAATCTCCAGCCTTCAACCTTCAAAATCCAGACTTCAATCATCAAGATTGTGAGCTTCAAACTCTGATATAAAGGCAAACAAAAATCAGTTACATGGCCAATAATACGCGCAAACAAATAGAAAAGAAGTGCAAATGAATTCATACCTTTCTCAAGCTTATCAAACTCTTCAACATCAGCTAGGATTTGCTCATTTGTGATGATGGTTTCCTTAAGCTTGATGTCAGCATGAAGCCATTGCTCAGTACACATAAGAACCTCTATCATGTAGTGAGTCAAGCAGCTTCGATAAGGCTCCAATATCCTCCCACTTGTGCTGAATGCACTCTCAGATGCCACTGATGAAACCTGCATAGCCAACAGATCTCTCGCCATCTCTGCAAGAACCGGATACTTCACTTTATGCACCTTCCACCACGACAGAATGTCAAACTCCATTCCCGGTAAGAGCTTTGGGTTCTCAACCGCCTCTTTCAAGTAAACTTCAAGCTCATCCCTAGTGTCTTCACCTTTTTCTGCCACAAGTTCCTTGTACACAGCATCCATCCTTTCATAACCGAAATCCTCAACCACCAGTTCCATTCTGTCTACTCCTTCTTCCTGAGAGTCTTGAGTAGAGACGCCAGAGGCTTCAGTTGGCTGTGATGCTTGTACAGAAGCTACTTTCAAACGCATGCTGTACTCCTTAAACATGGATGTGAGGAGATCAGTCACCGTCTTTGCCATTTCCTTAGCCTCAAAGCTGTCTTTCCCATACAGCTTCTCGAAACAGAGCTTCGCGAAATGCATCTTCTGTGTAGGGTCGAAGATGGTTGCTAAGATCAACATTTTGTTGACACCCCTGATGCCATCCCAATACTTTAAAAACTTCTGCAACATTTCTGATGCCTTCAACTTCAGCTCAGAGTCTACGCTACTAGCTAAACCCGTGAGATTTCTCTCAATTGTCACTATCTCACCGTAGCATTTGAAAGCATTGACCTTAGATGAGGCAGAGACAACCAAGGTGCTATTGTAAAAAATGACCAGAAACCTAATAAGCTTCTCCACAGCTTTCCAGTCCCAAGAATCAGGTGGTCCACACCTCTTAGCCCCATTATCTACCTCTAGAAAATAGTCATTGTACAGCCTATCTTCTGCTTCCATTCTATCAAATGCTACCTTAAACTGTAATGCTCTAGATAGCATAAGGAAAGTTGAATTCCACCTAGTCTTTACATCTAGGGGCAAGCTACCACGAGTCATCTTACCATTTGTGACTCTCTGATCAAAGGCATTTAACCTAGTGGTCGAGGACCTAACATACTGAACAGCATTCCTGATAGCTAACACATTCTCACTTAAATCACCTAAACCCTCCTTAGCTATCAAGTTTATAATATGAGCCGCACACCTCATGTGTAAAAAATTCCCGTCTAATACAAAAGCATCAGGGGAAACGGAAATAAAGCTCTCATGAAACCTCTTAATAGCAGAAGTATTTGCGGTAGCATTGTCTACTGTGATGCAAAACACCCTCTCAAGACCCCAGTCAGCTAAACACTCTAAAAGAACATTAGAGATTGTCTGACCTTTGTGATCCATGACATACTTGAAGCCAATGATTAACTTCTTCAGCTGCCACTGCTCGTCAATGAAATGTGCAGTGATAACCATATAACTTGCACCTGCAAGACATGAAAACCAATAGACACAATTTGTATAAGCGTATAAAAATTGGTATAAGCGTATAAAACCATTAACAATTAGTATAAGCGTATAAAAAATGGTACCTGTCACTTGAGATACCCAAATATCAGTTGTCAGTGAAACTCTTTGTTTATTCGTCATGAGTAAGTTCTTCAGCGCTGCTTTCTTGTTCACAAACATCTCCACAATGTTCCTTGTCAATGTCCTTCTTGAGTGGGGCTTGAAAGGCAAAACCTTGCACAATAAGACATTAAAAGAGTTAGTAAGTTTGACGATATCAAAAAGCTATAGTAGTGTTGTAAAAAGTTAAAGGCTACGTTACGTAAGGTTGTACCTTGTCGCAGAAGTGCTTAAAAGCAGTACTTTCAATGAATGAAAGTGGCAACTCTGCTAACACCACGAGCTCGTTGCAGGCTTCTCTGAAAACCGCTTCAGTCAGTTTGGATGCCTTCAGGTTGCCTCCATTACCAATCTGCTGTTGATTCTTTTTCTGCGAAGTTAACCACGCTATGTGCTCTTTGCAAATTTGAAGATGCTGCTTCAGGTTAGAAGTTCCTGACTTGGATGCACATGAAAAGATCTTCTGGCAATGGTGACAGACACACTTGTTTCGATTCTCTTTCTTTCGGGTGAAATGCTCCCACACAGTAGACCTAGGCACGACCATCTTCTTCACCTTCTGCGCCTGAGATGGTGCTCCAGATGTAGCATTTGCAGCCGCAAATGTCTCTTGGTACTCTTGGTCTTCACCTTGCATTTCAACGTCAGTTGCTTGGTTATCGAAAGCTGAGGATGTCATCTGCAAGATAAAAAAAACTTTTATAAGCTTTAGACTTATTTAACTAACAGCATATAGAAGAACTAAGTTTGAAATAGTAAATACGAGTTCTACTAGAAACAGCAAACTAACATTGCAATATGAAAACTAGAGAGGCACTAACATTAATTCAAGTTAGTTCAAGTTTAAGAACTGAAGAACTAACATCATTTCAAGTTTAAGAACCAATAAAAGAACAGCTGCAGAACTAACATCACACGCATCATTACTTATTATACACGTATCAGTACATACAAGAACCGCTGAAGAACGCGTCATTACAAACAAGAACAGCTGAACAACTAACCAAACCACAATTCGAGTTTAATGTCCAATTCTTTTCAGACTAAGCATGAAAATCACACGACTTCACCCGAAATCCGAAACCAATAATATTATCTATCCAAAATCTATATTTGAAAAAGAAAGCAACATGAATGATACATCGAGACTGTACTTTGAGAAGAAAATAAGCACCCCGGATTGATTACTTTGAGGTGGAATGGCTTCTCAAGTCTAAGGATTTGCAGAGGCATATATAGGATTAGTAATAAGGGTTTCGAGTTTGAATCGACAATAGAATCGTTGAGAATATTTGATTTTCGGGTAAGGGAAAGGATTTCGGATTGCATGATACGCAAGTTGAGATTTTGGAAAGGTTTGGTTGAGATTTTCGGAGATAATCGTGGTGTATCTACTCTCGATTCGAAAATGGAAGAAAGAGGGGCTAGGGTTGAGATTCGTCGGGTTTCGGTGGTTATGATTCGGTTGTCGGGTTTTTACCCGATCCGACCCGACATCCATTCTAACCCAAAATCACGACCCGAATGGTTATTTAATATAATCCGAAACCGAATCGAACCGCTTTGATCGGACCGGATACCGATCGGTTGTTCGGTTTACGGATATATTGCCCAGGCCTAGGTTGAATTGTGGTTAGGTAAATAATTAATGATGTTTTTGTTTAGAAAATATAAGAAATTAATGGTTTTCTTAATCTACGTGCATAGCTGTAAAACGACTTATATTAAAAAACGGAGGGAATATATATCTGAAAAAAGAAAAGCAAAAGCCTAAGTCCTATATTATATTAAAATACGGACGGATAGAGACACATTACGGTATTATGGCGCGTCTTTTAGTTACAAAATAAGACAAACGGCATCTTAATACTAGGTTAGGTAACACTCACCTGAACTGACCGTGACCTATTATCATATTTCAATTAATTAAACTATCTGCATATAAATTGTCGAGAATGGGCTAATTGAATTTTGTTTTAAAATATCCTGAATATTTAATTAAATTTTGTCAGGTTGAGACGTGTCGACCGAGAACACAGCTAAGAACTGGCAAAATCGTTTACGTATTTAATTAGATATAGGTTACACCCCCAAGATCTTAATTAGTACAATATTTAGTGGCGGAAGTGTGAGTGGATCACTAGCTACCTCGAATATCTTAATTGCTTAACCCAATTCAGAAGACGCTTAATTAGTTAATCAATAAGTTAATCATCAACTAGATGAGGTGCCGTACGTAAGCACGGGTTTTTTTTTGTCAAGCACGGGTTTTCTTTAAAGCACGTAACACTTTCAAATTTACTCTCAATTTAATAGAGTAAAGAAGAATGAATAAATAAAAGGTTCATAAAAATGAATTAAAAAATCAGAATTTTTTTTGCGTCCTGTTGAATTTGAAAGTACGTATGTCTTACAACCACATCATGTATGTGATCTGTAGATAAGATAACTTAGTAAATGAAAAATTAGTTTTAAAATATATAAAGGTGGACTTCGGAATAACAGTAAAACCTAGAATGCATATTGAATGTAATATGTTTGCACGTGATGAAAATATTAAGTTTATGCGTGATCTGTTTGCACTGTGATAGGTTTATAAATGTATCACTTATTACTTATACTAGATTCGTTTTCCGCGCTACGCGCGGATTACATGATTCAAATTTGTTAATTTACAAAAAATTTCACTACATTTACAATATTACTAATTGTTTATAAAACATTTTAAAACACAATAATTTTATAGTTCATTTACAATAATTTATTTTATTTGTTTTAAATTTTGAGTGAAAGCATATTTTAAATCATGTGATATACAATATTCTAAATTGAAAAATTTTACTGCTGAAGGATCAATTTTTTTTAAAAAGTATTATATTATATTAAATTAAATCACAGATTAATACAAAACTATACATGTCTTTAGTTGTAATTACAAAAGAGAAATATCCTAGGATAGACCTAAAAAAGTTTTTATAACAAATATAGACCTCAAATATCAAAATGACCAAAAAAGTTTTATTAGGGGTGTATTTTTGGGTTTAGGATTTATAATTTAGGGCTTAGGGTTTATGATTTAGGGTTTAGAGTTAAGGGGTAGGGTTTTGGGAGTATGATTTCAAATTTTAAAAACTAAAAAATATTAAAATTTTCAAAATAAAAAAAGGTCTATTTGAGAGAATTGCCCATAACAAAATTAGTTAGATATTTTAAAATTTTGTTTTAGTTAAAATGAAATATAAATTTAATTTTAAAATAAATACGACATTAACTAAATATTTAAAAGTTTTGTTTAAAATAAAAATGAAATATAAATTTATTTTAAATAAATTTGAAATTACTTAATTATCCAAATATTTATTTTAATGATAAAATGAAATATATATGTTTTAATGAAAAAATGAAAAAAAAGATATGAAAATATTTTATTCAGATAGAATTTCAGAGTAAATATAGTAAAGCATGTGTATAGTAAATCATTATTAAGCACAGTTGCTTCCTGCCTTGTGCACCCAACTTTGACCTGGTACAAACACAGATCATGACAAGTTAGTTAATTAACTATAAATATCCAAACTTTGTATTACATGCTTCTGCTTCTAGAATTATCAATCTAGGAAAATAAAAGATTCCTGAAGTCAAGATCACATCCAACATGAGTTTGTAATAAAGATAGCAATATCGTTGCGTTAACATCCCATGAAAAATCAGCAATTGGAGCTACGTTTTCAGTGTATTATATGACCAATCCCATATGTATATAATATACTAATGATCAAGCATGCATTCTCCAAATTTTTTGAAAAGGAAGTGGCATAAAATAATTTGAAAAGAAAGATATGTATACTTTGTTATATGAAATCACCAGTTACACTTACTTATTTGGTTTTTCAAAAAGTAGTCAGAGTTTCCCATCTTTATCATGCACTATTATTGGCATATTTTGCCTCGTGCTATTGAACTCAAGAATGTTCAAGACTTTGTACAACCTGCAACAAAAAGCCATTTCAGGACTCGAGTTAAAGATTAGATTAAATTTTGATGGCATACATCAAAAAAGAGATGGATAATTTTGTCAATTTGGTTGATGTGTTGAACTCTAGATCTGGCCTCGTTGACATAGCTGGTTCTGCCAATTCGAGATGTAATATTCCGCACAAAATAACATTGAAAACTTGACCCTTCTGTTTGAAGAAATATATAGGAAATTCACCTTTGATTGATCAAAGTTCTGAGCTGGGAAGCCTTGAAACTGGGAAAGGGAAGCTTCACATCAAACAAAGGATTTCCCTCGATCAGCTTCTGCAACACAGTATATATTATATTTCTGGCTGATTTTGTATCACCATATTTTAACAATTTCTCGTTTTCCTTGTGGAGATATCAAACACACACACACAAACACACACACTCTTAAACACCAAAGTGTATGCTTTCCAGAAAATTCAGTTATATAAAGTGAACAGAAAATTTACCTAAAATTCTCTAGAGTCAGAAGCTGAGTGATCTCTTTGTAAAGTTAGTTGAAAGCCGCAAAAACTTTCAGGTCTGTGGCTAATATTTGAGCAGATTTGCTTTGTCATTTCTGCAAAAAATCATACAAACACTATTAATCAAGAAAGAGCATAGACAAACCATACATTCGAGCAATAATTTTTTTTAAAAAACAAATCATTACCAATCTGGAGCTTCAATATACTTATGCTTCCTAATCTCAAAGGAATTTTTCATAACAGTGTCAATTATCATGACTAAATTTAAAAGCTTAATTTCGTCGATGTATAATATCGAATCAAATCAGATCAGATTTAGAACATTAAACTTAACATAAGCTTACCAAGAGTTTATGAAGAGATTCAATACGAAAGTTCTCGAACGAAAAAACATCTTTCATCTTCTGCTACGTCGTCTCTTCGGCAGTGGCGATTCAGTTGCAGGGATCTAAATGGCCGATCTAGACAGAAATTTGCGTACTCTGATCATAATACAAACTCTAACTCTTCTTCAACACGCCTCGACTGGATTTCGTGCAGTTGAGTTGGAGTTTGTCCAGCCATAGCTGCGGTAGGTATTTTCATATAACTTTGGAGAATACTTGAGCTTCGTAAGTGGCTAAAGGGTTATATAGATGGAGATGGGGAAGTTGAAGAGAGTCGTTAGGTTGGGGTTTTTGATCTGATTAAGGTGTTAATGGCTCTGAACAGTGGAGAAAGTGTATCTATCTAGCCGGAATTTTGAAAGATGGTGGTATGAATTATTTAATGGTGTAGTGTAATTTGCCTTAACTATTTTAAGCTTATAAGAATTGTGGAGGTTAGGGTTAACGAAGAGGGAGGAATATGATATGCTATTGGCTGGAATGATACATTGAATTGGTGTGAAGGTTTTGTGAGGCCCAGCAATTTGTCATTAAGAAATTCATAATGACATGACTAAATGATTGGTTCTAAATATTTTATCATATGTGGCATGCCTAAGAATGCTTGAAATTAGTTGCTTTTATATAGTGGGATATGATTGCTGTTTTGTTTCTAAATTATTTTCTTACAAATAGAAATGAGCATACTATTTACAAATATTCATTTGTTTTGTTAGATCTTATATAGTATATGTTTGATTGTAGGACCTGCTAAACTGGTTCATATCGATTTTTTTGTATAAACATATTTTATAATTTTCGTAATATTTATGTAAATTATAATATCCATACAAAATTATTTCGATTTTGTGTGCAACTTATGAAATTATTTCTAAAAATTAGAGTATTCGTGAAACTATGCTACAAAAAAACAAAGGGAAAACTATGCTATACTTAAATACTTATAATTGATATCAGTTTTTTCTAAACAGAGAAAAAAACATATACAAAAATCTTTTAGAGATTGCTTTTTTAGGGTAAGTGTCATCTTCTAGAGGAATATTTGAGGCATACAACGAAGATGGATCGACAGTGTTTGATTCAACATACAACACAAGTTTTTAGCATGAAGAGGGAAATATAAAACAAGTTTATCTTCTTTAGTCCAATCAAACATATGTAAATGCGAGGCTGCTTTGTAGTGAAATGGGGAAAGTGGAGACAGTCGTCATAATATTATTGCAAAATGGTACACTTTAATAATCAAATTGAACCGTAGGGTCACTGGCTCTTCTTAGTGTCTCTCTAAATGGGTATATACTGAAACTTTGAAAGCTACCAAATAATAAACATGAAATTTTTTTTTTCTTCTTTCTGTCATATAAAATTAGAAATTATCCAGTAGCCTGTTGAACACAGTCCCTCCTTGTGATGTCCTTTCACATGAAAACTTATTACCTCGCATTGTCGACCGGAAATTTTTTTCTCTTGATTATGTTTACGAACAAATCTCTAGATGAATAAATGGTCCATGATAAAGGAAAAATTTGCGGGTTTGCTTTATCGAAATACGATTTCATTTTTCGATTGCAGGTAACAGATATGAGATTAAGAAGATTCTAATGCACATTTTCAAATCAATTTTCGGATAATATGTATGTCTTTTGGCATGATTGTTCAAATAGTCTCTTGTGATGGTTGCTCAAAAAAAAAAAGTCTCTTGTGATGAATATTACAGGTGATTTCTACAAACAATTTATCATTAGCCCAATCAAGTGAAAAAAAAATTACCAAATTTGTGTGGTCGATTATTTTGTGAAAAAGATATCCAGCTTAGTCCAGATTAACGAATCAAATTAACATAAACTGAACACAAAGCTGTTATATAGTCTTCTTTAAACAAAATTATTTTGACAAAAAAATTAAAAACTATTGGAATAGTAAAATCACGACTACAACTACTTAAAAATCAAACAATATACATTATTTTCATATCTTGACGACAGCGACAAACAACCACATCAAATGATATCAATACTATTAACTCAACTGTAAACAGCGTATTACCTACAATTTACTGATTACTCTATCAACAAAGAACGAACATTACAAATTATGCCCTTCTCAAAAAAAAGAAAAAAAAAGAACGAACATTAAAGCGTTATTAATTTTCTTTAGGGTCAAATTAAAGTTTCCTGAAGTTTTCTCAAGTCAATGGAAAGTATTGCACCATTTTATTTTCTTTTAAATGAACTCAATTGTGGAATCGACTATCAAAGTAAGCATGTTAAGTAAAATGTTTAAGTTGTCTCCGTGAATTGGTGCGCCGGCCACGAGGCGTCACTACAAAATGTTTGGACGTACTCATTACATTTTCATGTTTAAATCACATCATTCATTTTTGTTCTCATTTCTATTTTCTTTTGTAAATGAGATTTTGTGAGTCTCAATCTTTATTGGGTAATATGAATTGTTTATCCCTCTTTATCCCTTCTCTCTGTCAGGTTAAGAGGATTAAAAGTATTAATAATAGTACATGATTTGTTGGTTGGGTTGTGTAATTACTTGTGTACATTCTAAATCCAAGCCATTGGAACCAACAGGCTATGCAGTCTACACGGCTGAAACTTGTGAGTTGTAACCTACAATCTCCGACTCCGTGTCTAAAGCAAGAACGGGTGTTACAGTTGATGACTCACCATTGTTACAAATGAATGTTACCAACGAAAACTCAATAATACGTGTAGGACACTTTTTGTGGTAATTTGTAGGAGACTTTTAAACCAAAAAAAAAATCATTTTGGAGAATTTTCTATCACACTATTTTTTTCTTAAGAAAAGAACTAAAACTGCATGTTGTCAGGCCAGCAAATGTAAAATACTCTTGGGTTAATCACTCCTTGTTCTATATCTGTTTTGAGATGGGTTTACTAGAGAGTGCTCGGTGCAATAAGTATATGAGAGCTACAGAACAATAACCGAATTACTGTAAATATTTTATAGTATTTTGTCTTGTATGATATATAAGTATAACGACCGTGTATATAAAAATGTAACGATTTAGGCTTTGATTACTGGTAACAAAACAAAATGAAAATGAAAAATATACAATGATTGCTACAACAGTTTTCACAGTAATTTATATAATTCGCGGATATGACATAAGACAAATCTCATAACGATATATAGTAGACTATCTGTATTATTTTTTCAACACAAGTTTCGTTAAAACTCAAAACATCTAAACTATAAATAAAGAAATTTGTTAACCAAACTCTAACGAAGACAAGTTAGATGTAAAGAAACCTCTAAATTAAAATAATAACGAATTCGAAGTGAGGTTCAAATGCGTCAGAGCAAGAATCACGGCAGCACCGAAGACTTGAAATTATTCACTTTATATTGTGATGTTAAAATCTAATCCGTACCTGAAAATGTCATGGAAATGATATTTGTTACATCTTCAAACCTCGAATGTACGCTACACAAGATAGTAAACCGGTTATGGATAATGATACACACCTCTGTATAATGTTCGGAGAAGAAACATTCCTCGTAAATGAATAAAGGGGTAGTATGACTTGCATCTCCGGAGAGAAGGATGATATGATGAAAGTGATATAGATTGTTCCAGTGATCTCACCGGTAAATGAAAATATGAAAACTTCTCCTATAAGAATTATTAGCAGCATCAACGAAACGTTGTTGGAGAGAGCACGATAGGAGGAGGATGGTCGGTTCGGTACTCCAGTCTGGTGGTATCACGGTAGAGCGCGTCGGAGGAGGACTGAAGCTACTGTGTCTATGTATCTATTATATACCATGTTCGAAATTGCGCTAGGCGTGAGTCGGGCGGTCGGCATGCGCCTAGCGAGTAGCAAAAAAATCGGAGATTAATCGATGATTAATCGGGGATTAGTTTTTGTAAGTTTAATAAATAAATAGCTATATGTACTTGTTTTGTAGCGAAAATATAAAATGGAAGCGTAGCGTAGTGGTTCGCGTGGGGACGTCGTTTCTCACAGGTTGCCAGTTCGACGCCAGGTAGGCATATAAATTTCTTTTTTTGTTTTTTTGTCATTAATGAGGTGGAATTGACGAATTTAGCCCTGTCTTCTTCCTCTTAATTTTTTTCTGGAAACCTTACGTTGGCCGTCGAGAGTTTTTCTTCACTTTTTCATCTTATTTTTTTTTTTTTTGCTAAGAATGCTAATATCATATTAATGATGTTCAGATTTACAAAAAGTTAATCTAAGTGCTACTCTACCTTGGCAAAAAGAAAGGAAAAACAAGATAGAGCAATGTTTATGAACCTAATAAATTAGATAATCCAACTTGACAACAGAGAAAGAAATTTCTTCCTATCCCTCCTTGCCATAATTATAATCTTCACTTCTCTGTATATCCCACGCGCAATCACCGTTGGAGCGATAATGCAGCTGTTGTGATATACATTGTTTCTCTGTTTCCAAAGATTGTAGATTGTCGACTGTACTGCTATCTTCTTTAAAACAATGGGGCTCTGTGTCGTTGTCGATCTGATCCAGGAAAGTAGCTCATTCCAGTCCTGGAAGGCATGCAGTGGTGGGTTCAACCGGGTAAGAACAAGGTTCCAGACCTCTCTGCTATAAGAACAGGTTAGGAGCAAGTGATCTCTTGTTTCCACGTAGTGGGAGCATAGACAGCAGGAGGTAGAGATTTGGATTCCCCATGAAGCCAGCCTTGCCCGGGTAGGTAGCCTGTCTGCATTAGTGATCCACATATTAAAAGCCAGTTTGGGAACATGACCCTTGAACCATACACAATCCACCCAAGCTTTCTTCTCTGATTTAGGCCTCCAAAAATCCCAGGTAACTGCAGACGAGTAAACCGTGGAAGAACTACCTGGGACTATCCATTCATATTCATCATCATCAATCTCAGAAAGAGGCAGAGCAATGGTGGTTAGGTGAATTTGAATGTCCAGCGCCTCTTGGCTACGAGGGTGAGCGATTAACCATCCCTCCGAATTGCAAGCTTCGGAAACCGTAGCTAGTAGTGGAACACGCAAGGCCCTTGGTCCCGTAGGGCCTATGAAGCTTATTAGTTGACCGAAAGGAGTCCATACATCATACCAGAAACTGAGTTTAGTCCCAGATTTTAGGATACCTTTGCAGAAGTTCAGCGCCTCACTTCTTAGCTTCAATAATTGTTTCCAAGTCCAAGAATCTGTTGTGGTTTCATCTACTGCCCAGAAGGATTTAGCCGATAATCGATACTGCCTTTGCCAACTGACCCAAAGAGAGTTGCTTCCTGAGTGTAGCAACCAGATAAAGCGGAGAAGCATCACCCTATTTAGAACCGAGAAGCTTCTTAGACCCAACCCTCCCTCATCTTTAGGTAAACAGCAAGTTTTCCAAGCTATCTTCGCTGTTTTAAGTTGATCAATGTTGCCTGACCACAAAAATCTGGAGCAGAGCGAGTCTATCTTCTTGATGCAACCTTTTGGTAGCATAAAAGTAGTTATCCAGAAATTTACAGTTCCAGCTATAACCGTGCTTAGAAGTACTAGTCGCCCAGCAAAAGATAGGGTCTTGACCGCCCAACTCTGAAATCTTTTAATTAATTGTTGCATCAGGGGATCATAGTCAGATATTTGCAGCTTACGGCTCATGAGAGGAAGACCAAGATACCTAATTGGGAGTGAACCCGGGGTGAAACCAAAGCTAGCGATAGCAAGGGATTCAGAGCTGTTCAGCCTCGTTGTGTAGACCTCTGTCTTGCTCCTATTCAGCTTCAGACCAGACCAGCTTCCAAAATCATCCAGACTGTCTGAGATTCCATGAAGCGAGTTTGCACTTCCATCAAAAAAGACCATTACGTCATCGGCAAACATCAAATGAGTCAGCTTCAGTTCTGATGTCCTTGGATGGTAACCTATAATTCCTGATTCATACCTGGATAGTAACAGTCTAGAGAAAGCTTCCATAGCTAGGACAAAAATATAGGGGGAGATAGGATCTCCTTGCCTAATACCATTAGTGCTTTCAAAGTACCCACTGCTGCTACCATTAACAGAGATGGTGAAGGATGCTGTAGAAATACATTGATAAACCCATCTGATGAACTTGGTCGGTATAGAGAGAGCCTTGAGAGTGCCTATGATGAAATCCCATTTGATAGTATCAAAAGCTTTCCTGAGATCAACCTTTAACATAGCACTAGGAGATGAGTTTACTGTGTTGTACCCTTGTACTAGGTCGGTAGCAAGAAGAACATTCTCAGCCAAGAGTCTACCCGGCATGAAAGCTGATTGAGACTGAGATATTACAAGAGGTAGGATCACTTGTAGGCGCTTCGCTAGCAGCTTCGAAATTACCTTGTACACTGTATTCAGACATGAAATCGGCCTAAAATCCGAAGTAGAAGAAGCGTTTGTAATCTTTGGTATCAAAACCAGAGTTGTCGCATTCCATTGCTTGAGAAGACAGCCTGAGGAGAAAAATTCCCAGATGGCCTGAGAAACCTCTGGGCCAATGATGCTCCATGCCGCTTTGAAGAACTCTGAAGAATATCCATCGGGACCACTTGCCTTGTTCCTTGGAAGTGAGAAAAAAGCGTCCTTAATTTCCAGTACCGTGAAATCCTTACAGAAGGCAGATCTGTCCTCTTCTGTGCAGGCGAAATCAAACAGGAGATCCAGGTCAGATTGCTCGAACTGTTGTGTACTCGCAGGTGCACCCAACAAACCAGAAAAATAATCAACGCAATGATCCTCAATGTCGCCTTGGTTTTCAATTTTTCCTCCTGAGTCATCCATTAGAAAGTGAATGTGATTCGCTGATCTTCTTGAGGATGTTATTCGATGATAGTACGTGGTATTTGCATCTCCCAATGCAGTCCAAGTTACTGAAGATCGTTGCAAGTGAAAAGCTTCTTCCGCCTTAGAGAGGAGTTGCCATTTACGAGAGCATTCTAGTTCCCATTCAGCATTTGCAATAGATGGGTTCGCAAGAGTACTTTCTTGTGCTTCTAGCATAGCTTGGTGCGCTTCCTGAGTTCGCAGCTCTATACCAGAGTAGTTCAATCTGCTAAAGTCCCTGATATGCTTCTTCAACAGCTTCAATTTTTTGGAGACTCTTAACATTGCAGATCCAGTTACATTGAAAGAGAACCACCTCTCCGCTATCATTGGCAAAAATTCTGTATTCTGTAACAGGTAATTAAAAAACCTGAAAGGACGCTTGAGAGGCGGAGAATTGATACTTAGAGCTACGATAACCGGGGCATGATCTGAGAAATCCGGAGAGAGGAAAGAAGCCACAGCTGTAGGAAAAAAGTTGCTCCATTCATCATTCACTAAAACCCTGTCTAACTTCTTCGCAATAGGAGCTGTCTTACTCTTGTTCCACCAGGTAAAGGTTTTTCCTCTGAAATTTAGGTCTGCCAAGTCTGCCTCAAGAAGACAATCCCTTAACAGCCTTGTACGCTTGTCAGCTCTAGCAGATGTGTAGAGAGAATGTTCCTCAGGAGATAAAGTTTGATTAAAATCTCCCATAACAATCCATGGTTTTCCCGTTAACCGTTGAGAAGCTCCCAGGTTTACAATAGATTCCCATAGTTCCTTCCTGTCTTCATGGTAGTTAGACGCATAGACAATAGAGGCGAAGAAAGGTGGCTGACCCGGAATAGTGACATCACAAGTGACCATCTGAAGGGACTTGTGGACCACTGAGACAGTAACAGACGGGTGCCATAAAATCCATATCTTACCAAGATCCGAAAAACTGTAATTATCCTCAAAACACCAATCAGGAAGTAACTCATTTACAAACTTCTTCCTCTTCGATTGCTTGACATGGTTTTCTATTAACCCTCCGAAAATAGGTTTGTTTACCTTTATCCATTTTTTGAAACCGTTCCGGTGACTATATTTATTAAAACCGCGAACGTTCCAACAAAAAAGTTGTGTCGACATAACTCAGGCGTGTTTGAGGCCCTTGCCCCTTTCACCCTTTAGCTTTGAAAAAAGTTTCTTTTTCGCAACGCGAAAATCATCCTCATGTTCCATGATTTCACCCTCTTCTTCTTCTTCAGAGGATTCCACATCTGAAGAATCCGGTTCAACACCAGACGAAGCCTCACTAAGTGTTCCTCGCGGCTTGGTGATGGCGTTCTGGCGAGGAGGATCCTTACTGCATTCACCAGTTGCAAAATCCGATTTGGTACCAAGCTTTGAGGTTGTTTCCTGCTCAGCGTTTGCCTGAGGTTTCGCGTCAACCACTGCCCACTGCTTTTCTTTCGGTTTCGCTCTTCTTGTCTTCCTGCCTTTTCCTTCTGAGATCTTAGCTTTTGGACAATTATGCGAGCCATGCGAGGAAGAGTTACATGGTACACAAGTAATTGGCGCCAGCTTACATCTGTTCGATAAGTGGCCTATCTCTTTGCAGTGGTTACATATGGGAGGCATCCAAGGACTGGAAACTAGCACACGACTAATCTCACCGGAGTCAAATTGTACATTTACTGCTTCCGGCAATGGCTTTCTCGGGTCAATGATGGTGAAGACCTTTGCTACCTCCAGGTTTGTCTTGTTTGCGGTCGTTGGGTGCAGAAACTTTGGCTCTCCGACCAGGCCCGCAATGCGCTCAAGACCATCCTCATTAAAGAACTGGAGTGGAACTTTTCGCAGTTCCAACCATATCGGAGCAGCAGATAACTCTGGCTTTGCCGGGACAATACCCGGTTCCCATTTGGCTACAAACATTGTTTTCCCGTCTATCTGCCACAGTCTTTGATTTATTACTCTGTTCCGAGTTCCTACGTTAGGTATTCGGAATAGGTAGGCGAAGCCCTCCATCTTCGAAACTGCAATATCTCTGTATTGTTTGCTCCAAATCCCATTAACAATGTTATGGATGGTTCCTTGGGAGGGTGGATCCACATAGAATTGACCGAGGACAAAGCAATCCCAGGATCTTCTGTTCTTTTCAATGACTGAATTGGGAATCTTCACACAAGCTTCTCCAGATGGTAGGATGAAGGATTCACCAGTCTTTTTTAGCTGCTTGATGCCTTTAACCTGAGAGACATAGGAGTCCTTAGGAGGAGGGCCTGGTACCTTAGAACCCGCTTCAGTCGTTTGTGTTTCACCAATAGGTATGGTAGTTTTTGTTGTATTCTCAGTCAGTAGGGGAGGAATGGCTAGTGATTCTTTCGCTAGCTCTGCTACTGTGTTCAGCTCTGGATCTGCCAAGGCGATCTCAGGAGTAAATAGATCAGTAATCAAATTCACGGTCTTAGTGCTTCTTTCTACTTCGTTTGTTGTGTCCGGATCTGCTACGGGAGCGATCACAGGGGCACTTGGATTTTCCAATTTGGAATCATCACTAGCTTTGGAGCTTGAAGATGAGCCAATTTCAGAGTCGGAATCAGAGTCGGAGTCAGTCTGCTGAGCAACCAAATCAGCGATCTGGGCATCGGAAGCAGGCTTTGAGGCATCAACCGGAGTTTCAGCTGTCGGAGATGCAGGGTTTGAGTTCGTCGTCATGGGCGAATCCACGGCGACTGGGTTTTCTTTCAACGGAAGTGACGAACTCGACGGAGGTGAGGAACTCGGGCTCTTTGAAGGAGGAGACGAGCTCGGGCTCTTCGTCGGAGAGCGAGATTTCTTGGGCTTCTTCTTACCCTTCCCCATTAGGAGGAGAGATGGAGAGGGTGCGTCTTGCAACCGACGCCGGAGAAGGCGCCGTCGTTCAGCGAAGGTGGTCACTGCAACGGATGTACTGTAGCAAAGGGGATTTTCTTTATCGCACTAGGAGAGAGACACGATTAAAGGTATTCATCTTATTTTTTCATGCTTTATCTTCTGATTGTTATCAAATATGACAGATCTATCTTAAACATATTGATCTCTAACTTGTAAAACGAAAAAAACATGATTGTTTTAAGGGAACCGATTTTAGGACCGAGTAACACCAAATCGATGCGGTTGTCTACCGCCGAACGTTTTTCCGCCGGAAACTCGGCCGAGTTGTCCGAGTTTTCGAACATGGATTATATATACTACAGTATAACTTCTTTAAATTAATATTCTATAAATTAATATACACTAGTCCCAAATCGAATTTTTGGTTCAATTAGTATATCGATAAATTAATATCTCTATACATTAATAAAAAACTATAGTTTTGGTGCAGTCCCAACATTATTAATTTATAGAGGCTTCACTGTATTTATGGTATATTTACTAAATCACTATGGCAGTTTTTTCACTTTAAAATACTTATATTAAACACAAAGGATACAATCATACAACACAAAAGTTCAAATAATTATGATAGCTCTTGTTGTTATAATTTATAAATTGCAAGTGTTTAGTTGAGACTGGAGAAAATACTTTCTACTCAGTTTGCTATATCAATAAATAGTTTTATATTTTATTTAGGCACTGACGTTTATCATGCTGTTTTGCATACGTAACTAAAACTATTTAACAAATTATTTTAGTTATAACGCAAATGCTTGCGTTTTTGCATGCGTTTTGCCAAATTCAAGTTTTAATCTTCCGTCCATTAACTAGCTAGACTTTTTATATTATACAACATGCTTGCTTATGTCATATGACATGCAATGCAATAAAGGAAGGATTTGGGGAATTTCAAGCTGAAACCTAGACCAATTTGAATATCTTAATCTTTTTTTCCAGCTTGGGGAATTTCAATCTGAAACCTAGACCAATCTTTCGAAACTAATTAAAAATTGGGTATTTTTTGCTAATGAAAGTAGAATTATATTCTTAACTCTGCCAAAATTTTATATGCAGAGCGAAGTTTTTAAACCGTATATCACTTACTTCACTACCGTTTAACCCGTATATCCACTCAAGAAGTTAATTAGTTCACCGGCCTAAGCACAATTAATTTGTAGTTCTACAGAAAAAAATTGCAAAACAATATATATTTGTATTTTTTTTCAGCAATATATATTTGTCAAATTGATGATTTTCTACCACCATTTATCAGTTAGATATCTCTTACCGAAATATTAGAAAGGATAATTGCTTCCTTTATTGTCATCTGCAGAATTTTATATGCAGAGCGAAGTTATTATATTTTTAAGCTCAAGTATTACAACTCTCTTTTTAAATGGACAAATCTTTGTAAATAGAATTTCCATAAGAGTTTATAAACATATAATATACATACAACCCATTTTCTACACAACTCATTCCTTTACCTCCCACCTCTATAAAACCCTTCGCCCTCTCTTCCTCTTCACTTCAAAACCACTTCACACATAATACATATCTCTTTCTCTCTCTCTCTCTCAAATTTTTTTTTTTTATTTTTATCATTTACACTAGCAAAAAATATATATATATATATA
Organism: Brassica napus; assembly: GCF_020379485.1. Lineage (NCBI taxonomy): Eukaryota > Viridiplantae > Streptophyta > Magnoliopsida > Brassicales > Brassicaceae > Brassica > Brassica napus. The sequence goes on from NC_063442.1 coordinate 41,968,794, forward strand.
TATATCCGGAAAAAAATCAAAGCAAAGATCATGAACACAGTTCCTGCGGAGCTCACCGGATACTTCCAATATGTAGCGCCGGGAAAATATAATAACCAAACACCAATCATGGAGTCGGAATACTTCAACATGCACTCTTCTCCTACTTCTTCCTCCTACTACATCAACGGTCTTATTAACAACAACAACTTCTACTCTTCATCATCCAATGGTCAGGATCTAATGACGAGCAACAACTCAGCATCAGACGAAGATCACCAACAAAGCATGGCCATCGATGAGAGAAAACAAAGAAGGATGGTCTCTAACAGAGAATCTGCTCGTAGGTCAAGAATGAGAAAGCAGAGACATCTCGATGAGCTTTGGTCTCAAGTGATACGACTTCGTACTGATAACCACTGTCTTATCGATAAGCTAAACAACGTATCCGAAAGCCATGAGCTTGCTTTGAAGGAGAACGCTAAGCTTAAAGAGGAAACTTCTGATCTCAGACAACTACTCTCTGAGATAAAATCCAACAACGAAGACGACAACAATTTTCTAAGAGATCTTGAAGATTCGATATCAAACACTAGATCGGGTTCGGACCAAAGGGGCAGGGATTTTGAGTTGTATTAATTAATGATCTTGATCAATGTTCTGCTTGTGTCAAGAATGCAGATTTCATAATATAGTATTATATGTTATATATAAAATATAAATAAATGTCTTTTTCCCAAAATAAATAAATGTATTTTTCTTTTAGCCAACTTGAATTATTAAGTATAAATTTCTTATAGTATTATGATATAAAATATAAATAAATGTCTTTTTGCCAAAATAAATAAATATGAATTAATTCCACTGTGGGACAACAGTTTTTCCGGATGGTTTATAATATTTTATAAAACGTACCTATGTTTGAGTCGACACGAAATTTTGGTTAGTTAAATGTAACTTTCAAGAAAATACAATATATACTCCTTTTATTTATTTCCGCACTCTAAGTTATGTTTTTATATGATTGTATGAAGGTATGCCTTAGTTACCAATAATTTTGTTGGTTAGGAGTGGAGTCTGCTAAACTTTTTTGAGTGGAATTTAAACCATTAAATTGGAATAAACTATTGAAATAATTTCGATTATCCATATATTAAACGTTTTATGACGATATATATTAAATCTTAACAATTTCAGTTCGCCGCATAAACAGACTTGCATCATTAAAAACATTCATGGCAAACAGAGATTTAAGAAGAAATCGATTACAATGGTGGAACTCTTTTTAATCAACCATTTAATCATTAGCCACTTTTATATATTTCGGCCATTTATACATAATTAATTTGACTTTGACAAACCACCTATAAATTGTTTCTTCAAATGCTGAATGAATATTCATCCGAAACAAAACACATCAAAGTCAAATGAAAAGATGTACATCATAAAACACTAGCGAATATATACTGAACTGAACCCCACTAAATATTTTATTTGTATTCTCTACTTAATTTGATTTTTCTGCTTTCTGTTTTCATAGGTTGGAGATGGAATTATAAGCTTTGACTTTTATGGAGGATCGTTCAGTGTAGTTAATAACTTGTAAAGATCATTCAAAGATTTCAGTTACAAAAAAAAAAAAGATAATCACATTAATTAAAAGAACAACAAATAATGTGTGCCTAACAAAGTAACAATGTGTTTAATTATCTAGCAAAAAAAAAAAAAAAAAACATTGTGACTAACTATAACACGAAAATAAAGCATGCTTATAACATTTTAAGCTGTATTTTCTTCTATAAATGGATTCATCTTTGACTGCATGTGCTTTCTGTGTGTGTGTTTATATAAGATCTTTTGTCAACTGTTGAGAATAAGACTGCTTAAAAATGGTGGATATGGTTGTTGAATGGAATAGAACAAAGGGAGGTGGAGGCTCCTGGTGATAGTGGCATAGTGCCTCTGCCAAAAAAAAGTATATAAAAATTGGAGACTAATTTCTACAAGAATAATAACAAATATAATCAAGAAAATAGAATAGAATTTATAAATAATGTTATCTTCCCAAACACAATCAAGATATTCTTTTTAAATGAATGTTTTGTTTTTGGTAAAAAGATGAATAAGTTTGTTTTATCAAAGTATTGAAATTAGTTCATTATTAACAACATAAATAGTGACATAGTCTCTGAATAATTTATCAATATTTAAATCAGCACTTCGTCTACATGCGCAACGTACCAATAACACCATGCCATAATCATTTATATTTTCTCGTTCTTTTAACCTTTTGTATGTATTTAACTATTTATGTCAAAAAAAACTTTTGCATGTCTTTTTCCATACAAAAATTTAAATATAAGCCTGTTTATGGGCCTGACACGAAAGCATATAAACCCAATTATTTTCAAACAGCCCAATTAAACTTGATTGTTGTCTCTCACACCAGCAAGTTAAATAGCGTCGAAGGATAAATATACGTTGACATTGAAAGAAAGCAAACGACGATTAGAATAAAATAAAAGAACATGATAGCACATGGTCAAGGACACTTTGCTTATGCTTATAGCTTGTATTAAATGAAAAACAAAGGGCAAATGTTCTTGTTTCAAGGAGATATGTTCATGTCTTGTGTATAGATGTAATCGGTGTGAGCAGCTACGGTTTTCTTAACAAGGCATTCTTCTTCACTGTCTGAACTCTTGCACTCTACTCCAACTCCATTGCCTTTTCTACTCTCCTATAACGACCAAAAAGAAGCAGAAAGAAGTAAAACTAGTGAGCTGAATCACTCAATACTATTCATTTTTTATTTTATTTTTGAACTTAATACTATTCATTTTTTATTCAACATAAATTTTGTTCGGCTCAAATATTTTTCTTATTCTATCATTTTGATATTCATGTGACATGCAATTCAATACCACAAGGCAGTGCATAGTATATGGAGAGAGCGCAACTCCAAAAGACATGAAGAACAGCCAAAAGATGCTACTACTCTACGTAAGCTTGTGGATAAAACTATACAGATTCAGTTGTTTGCAGTAAAAACCAAGGGCCAAGCATACTTGGAAAGGGGGCTACGCACTTGGTTTGGAACAAGATATGTTCTAAATCCCCCAAGAAGATTGAGAAGTGTTTTTTTTTAGATTATAGATGAGCTAAGTACATAAAACAAAACAGCTGCACTGTAAAAAAAAAATCAATGCCACCATATATATATATTTTCACATATAGAAATTTATGTATTATGCTAATATCGAAGCAAGAAAATACAAAATCTTTTGATAGGATTTTTCTGATAAACCGTAGAATCTCTAATTTCTGAATATATAGCGAAACTAAAAATCTTTCGTCTAAAAGAATTCTGTACTCGAAGTTTCAAAAAAAAAAGAATTGTGTACTCGAGTGAAAAAAGGAATACTATGATGGTTGACGATCTCAGTTACCATATTCTACTCCATGCATATAACACCACATTAGAGAAAGATAAAAGAAGCCGGATAATACTATTGATGAACTTACATGCGTGGAGGTCCTGGAGGAGGGAGATGGTTTAAGAGGAGCAAATCCATCTTCTCTTGAAATAACACTCGAAGCCATGCTTAGAAGCAAAACTAGAGTGAAGAAGATGATCAACATTCTAGTTTTCATCTTTATCATTTCTTTTCTTCCTCTTCTTCTCTTTAAGATATGAAGTGTCAAACAAAGAACTCTTTTATATACTGTACTATATAACGCCTAAATTAATAAAGTATACGGAGATATTTGACTTTATTATATTAATTAAATAATAAAGATGCGGTTGTATATAGAATCATAAATGCTGTATAGAAAGATGGGCGTTATATGAAGAAATACTAGTAAAGATCGATGAAGCAGAAAGACAGAGAACGTGAAGTCAAATTTTGGCAACTTGGGGTCAACGCTTTCATTTCTCCTTGGAAACATCACCTCTTCTTGTTTCAATGTGACTTTGAATATACCGAAACATCATGGACATATCTAGGAGTAGTATAAGTATATTACTCCTACTTTAAAACCATAGAAAATTGAGAAGATAAGGCTTTATAATCACCGACGAACGTGCATGTGTGGACAAAGCTTTAACGAGTGTGAAACACAATAATGAGACGAATCAATTGAGATTCAAATATTCTAATCATTTTTTTGGTAAAATCTAATATTTATTTTTTGAAACTTAAAACGAATTTATTACTTTCATACCGTGATACCAATCATACGATGCAATAATTATACAATTATATTTGCACATAACATTAACATATAGTATCTCACAAACTAGAAATCATTATTTGACGTCAATAATCAACGAATCATTATTTTCCCAAAACTTTCCATTATATATAAATAAAATTCGTTCCAAAATTTCTACCATAGTTTTATTACAAATTATAATCTACAACTTCTTTTATGACAATATACAGAACAAACTAATACGTAAACCAGTCGTTTTTATTTTTATAAAAAAAGACAGTAACTTGTCCAATTATATATATCAAAGTCAAAGACTAAAGAGAAGTCAACTAAACAATAACAAGTTGTCACACTTGCCAGCTTGAAGAGTAGAGAAGACTCTAAGCGACTCAGAAGATTCGAGGAAGACCAGAAAACTATTCCAGCTTTGAAAATATAAAAAAGCATACATACATTCTTATAGAGAATCAACCAAATTGGGAGATTGTAATTGGAGCAGTACACTTCAACTTGCATTTAAACTCTCACTTGATCCAATAAAAGGAGGTCCGGTCCCTTTGTCTCTCTCCGCGGAGAAGTCAACCATATGTAAAATTTTCTGATTCGTAAAAATCGGGAGATGGGTTTGTTAGAATCTGTGAAATCGATTGACTGGGAGCTGGAATCACCTCCGGTTTACCAGGACTTTCGTGTACTTCCTCTCTTCGCAGTCTTCTTCCCTTCGGTTCGGTTCCTCCTCGATAGATTCGTCTTCGAGGTAGGTACTTTTCTTATAGATCGAAAGCTCTGAGTTTTTTTTTTTTTTTTGTGATGCACTCACTCTCTTCTAAAGCCGTTACCTTTATAGATTGATTGTAGTGTTTTCATCAATGCCTTATCTAAGTGTTGCGTAAGCTAAAAGTATTAAGAAGCTTCATTAGGATTGATTTGTAGCTGAAAGTGTCTCTCTTTTTGATGGTTATGATGTAAAGACTTTACATTTGTTTATTGAGCTAAAAGTATTGGGAAGAAGCTTCACTAAGATGAATGATTGTAGCTGAAAGTGTATCTCTTTGTGATGGTTATGATGTGAAGAATGATTTAAACCTTTTTGTTCCAATCACTTAGGAATGTTAAATGTTAGTGTATGTGAGAATGAATGTACTTGTGACATTGTTGTGCATTCTTTTTTTACATTAAACATTTATGGTAACGAGTACTTGACTTTGTTTAGCTCTAGTTCCTCTCTAGTTAAGCATCATTCATGTGTGGCTTTGGTTAGTTTGAAGTAGGGTATGGAGAAAGTTCCTTTTTTTTTGTTTTTTTAACTTGAACTTGATATTTGGTGTTTATAGAAATTGGCAAAACATTTGATATATGGGAAACAGAGACAGAATCTTGGAGATGATGCAACGGAGAGAAATAAAAAAATCAGAAAATTCAAAGAATCAGCCTGGAAGTGTGTTTACTATCTATCAGCTGAGATTCTTGCTCTCTCTGTGACTTACAATGAGCCTTGGTTTATGAACACTAAATACTTTTGGGTTGGCCCTGGAGACCAGTCCTGGCCTGATCAACAAACCAAGTAAGTTTGTTTCTCCTCAAGGCCTTTGCTTATATATTCACAGGTTAAAGTTTAAAAGTTATATATCATTCCCATGCAGGTTAAAGTTGAAGCTTCTGTATATGTTTGTGGCTGGATTCTACACATACTCAATCTTTGCTCTGATCTTCTGGGAAACAAGACGTTCTGATTTTGGAGTTTCAATGGGTCATCACATCGCTACTCTTATTCTTATAGTCCTCTCATACGTATGTAGGTATATGCTTCCCATCATCACACTCCTACTCTACAATGGCGTCCTTTTGCTCCACATTGTTTTGATCTTCTTCTTCTTCTTTTTATAGCTTCTCTCGTGTTGGTTCGGTTGTTCTGGCACTTCACGACGCAAGTGATGTGTTTCTTGAAGTTGGGAAAATGTCTAAATATAGTGGAGCTGAAGGGATCGCAAGCTTTTCATTCATTCTTTTTGTTATATCTTGGATCATTCTCCGCCTCATTTACTATCCCTTTTGGATCCTATGGAGCACAAGGTGTATATAATTGATCTCCTTTTATAGTTCTCTCGAATGTTTTTCTCCTTATGTGTGTATATAAATGTTTTGTTGCAGCTATGAAGTAGTTTTGGAACTAGACAAGGACAAGCACCCGGTGGAAGGACCAATATACTACTACATGTTCAACACTCTTCTCTATTGCCTACTTGTTCTTCATATATATTGGTGGGTGTTGATGTATCGGATGCTTGTGAAACAAATACAAGACAGAGGCAAGCTTAGTGAAGATGTTAGATCCGGTAAGCTTAGTTTATAATATTTAAAAATCTGTTTTTTTTTTGTCAAATCGAGAAGTGATCTTCAAGGTTGTTTTTTGTTTGTTTTGTAGATTCTGAAGGTGAAGATGAGCATGAGGATTGATTGATAACAAACGTATAGGAGGAGCTTATGAAATGTATAAACTTTGGCATATTCTCTTAATGGTTCTGATCACTGATGGATGTTAAGGGTGGAGACCGAGTCTTCAAACTCCAACACTGGACCAGCTCATGGACAGAATGGATTAACCATATCTAATTTGGCGATTTACTGAATTGTACATTGAACAGCTTCAGTATCTGCTTTGATTGTATTGTAATAATGTATTGTATTGTATTGTATTGTATTGTATTCATTGTATCATTTCACTATCAGTAACATCATTGATAAATCTGTAAAGTATATTCATGTTCTTACTAATATTTTGGTGGTTGAATTTTAATTTAAATATGGTTGATATTTCTTCTTTCACGTTTATTTTGCTTCAAAACTACACATCCAAACTCGAATTATTTAATTTTGAAATATTCTTCAGATTTTTTTTAATTATTTGTTGATAAAATCTATAATTGACTAATTAAACTAATATTTTTTGGACATTGTAAAAGTAAGCAACTTTGGCTTTGTCTAAGAATGAAAAATGGAGCTGGCATATTCCTTTTGGAAAAATATTACTCAATATTAAAAGGTAAGGAAAGCAAAAGGAGAAATAAAATAAAAAGAAGAATATGATTCCACAGCAACAAGTCCTTTTGATTGATTCTTGTTAAGGTACTAAACTTGCAACTCATTAACACCATAGAAACCAAGTTGTATAAAAAGATATTTGTATATAACAGAAGTATATGTACATTAATTACAACAAAAAGAAATATCTTTCACACGTGTGGGGGAAAGCAAAGCCCTCCGTTTGCTTCAGGTCCTCTCGTCCCGCTTAGCCGTTCTTTTGGGCAAAGAGAGAGAGAGAACTAGAGACTCTTGTCTCTTTTTCGGACACGGACACTCGAAAGGCTCTTCCTTTACTTTCGCCGACACAAACCACCTGAACCATCGTAAGTACTCTTCTCTTGACCAATAGCAAAGGATCCAAGTTTAGATTGCATCCAAATCTCGAAGGTTCCTGTCACAGCTTAAGCAAAGTTTTGTTCTTTTTGTAGAAGGGTCATGCCCATTTTCTTGATTTAGCGTTAGGGAGTCTGATTAGTGCTAGTGAGACCGTTAAGATCCCTGCTTTAACGTCTTTTTGTATTTTCAGAACCAGCAAGAGGTTAGAAAGTGATGGGTTACATAGGAGCACATGGTGCAGCAGCTCTTCATAGGTACAAATACAGTGGAGAGGATCACTCTTATCTTGCCAAATACCTTCTCAACCCTTTTTGGACTCGTTTTGTCAAAGTCTTCCCTCTATGGATGCCGTAAGTCTCTCTCTCTCTCTCTTTTGTTTTTTTTTAGCTTTACTTGATGAGATGCTAAATGTGAAGTCTTGACTTTTGTTTTATCTTTTCATGTGGTTTTTATCTCTGTTACTGCCTTTTGGACCATACGCAGACCGAACATGGTATATATAAGTGTTTCCTGTCTCTCGATTTTGCTTTATGTTGTGTCGTTATTACTTATGGCTTTTTTGCTTTTATTGCTTTGCAGATAACGCTTATGGGGTTCATGTTTCTAGTCACATCTTCCCTGCTAGGATACGTGAGTCATTAATCTCTTCTTCTGTAGTCTCTATGAAGCATTTGCTTGTTGTCTTTATGTCTGCTTTCTTCATATGGATTTGATTTAGAAGACACTTTTTCTTTACCTGTCTCAGATATATTCACCTCAGTTGGATTCTCCTCCTCCACGATGGGTTCACTTCGCACATGGTTTGCTTCTCTTCTTGTATCAGGTCTGCGTCTCTCTCTCTCTTTCTTGTGAATGTGTTTTAACTCCTTTCTTTTCCTGAAACTCTTTGACCTTTTTTTTAGACATTTGATGCGGTTGATGGGAAGCAAGCAAGAAGAACGAACTCCTCTAGCCCCCTAGGAGAGCTTTTTGATCATGGTGCTTTATCTTTTCCCCCTTTTGATTATCTGTCCTCAGTTTTTTTCTAGATTTTTCTGACATGTGTTCCAATTTTTGCAGGTTGTGATGCACTTGCTTGTGCAGTATGCATTAACAAATCCTTTCTCTTTTTTTATTCACTTTACATTCGTGGAGTCTATGCTGAAGGTTTTTTAAAATGAAAACAGTTTGAAGCCATGGCGTTTGGAAGCACTGCAATGTGTGGAAGAGATACTTTCTGGTTCTGGGTTATTTCAGCTATTCCCTTCTATGGAGCTACATGGGAACAGTAAGTCCTCTGCTTCTAACTCTATGTTTATGTCTCTTAACATTGTTATATACTTTCTAATACTTACATTGCACTCTTCTCTAGCTATTTCACCAACACACTTATTCTTCCGGTAATCAATGGACCTACAGAGGGCCTTGCACTTATATACGTCAGCCACTTCTTCACCGCCCTTGTCGGTATGCTTCTTTCCTGTCTGGCCAATCTTTAAGCATTTCATTTTGAGACCAGTGTCTTTCTATACTTGGGTTTGGTCTTTACTTCCACTGTTGATCTTTTTATTTTTCTGTCTAAAGGTGCTGAATGGTGGGCTCAGCAGTTAGGGGAGTCCATACCATTGTTTAGTTGGGTGCCGTTTGTGAATGGTAAAACTATCTCACATTTTTATTCATCCAATTTTCTTTTACCGTTGCTCTTGATTAAACCTTTAGTTTTCTGTTTTAGCGATTCAAACTTCAAGAGCAGTACTATACATGATGATCGCTTTTGCTGTTATACCAACCGTCGCAATCAAGTGAGTCTTCCTAACTTGAACAAGATATGTTTTATTTTTCTTCAGACGATTCAGTGTTTCTTTCTCAAAAATGAAAGTACTGATGAAATTAGAAAATAGTATTCTTTAGTGTTGAGTTAAGTTTCCTAGTTGATGAGGTGGTTCATATGCGGTTGCATTTTTTGCAGTGTGTCAAATGTCTATAAAGTTGTTCAATCAAGAAAAGGGAGCATGGTGCTAGCATTAGCTATGGTAATCTCCTTAACGATTGATTTATAAAATACTTTTTTTTTAAGCTGCAAGCTTATTGTTCTGTTTGAATTCTCTGATGCAGCTGTATCCTTTCGTGGTTCTTCTTGGAGGTGTTTTGATATGGTAAGTCTTGTTTCATGCTCTTCTAAGATCTCTTTCTCTCTTCTTCTCTGTTGAAAATGATTGGGATCATATTTTGCTACAGGGATTACTTGTCTCCAATCAATCTCATAGAAACATACCCTCACTTGGTTGTACTTGGAACTGGACTTGCCTTTGGATTTCTAGTGGTAAGTCTTCATTTCTAGTGCTACTTAACTATCATTCCAAAAAGTTACAACTCAAAAAAGTTTTAAATGTTTTTTTTTTGTTGTTCTCAGGGAAGAATGATTCTTGCTCACTTGTGTGATGAGCCAAAAGGACTGAAAACAAACATGTGCATGGTAATATCCCACAAATCTCTAATCTCTCCATCTTACCTAGTTTCGCAAAATGTAACCTTATGATATGTTTTTTTTTTCTTTCAAAATGCAGTCTCTAGTCTATCTTCCCTTTGCACTTGCAAACGCTCTAACCGCAAGATTGAATAATGGGTATGTTTTTTTTTAACATCTTTACAAATTCCTGCAGAAACTTCATTGTTTTTTTTTTTGTCTTTATAAAACTGAGAAACTTGTGTCTTTCAGGGTTCCTTTAGTGGACGAGTTATGGGTTCTTCTCGGCTACTGTATATTCACAGGTTTGCTCCTAAAACAATTAGCTCAGCTGTTTGTTTCTCTCTCTCTTCATCAGTTAGTTATCTTGGCCCTCCTAAGTCCTAACTAATGTTGTATTGATGTAAAACAGTGTCGTTATACTTGCACTTTGCGACTTCGGTCATCCATGAGATCACTGCGGCTCTTGGAATCTACTGCTTCAGGTGAAGTCTTTGATCAAAACCTGTCAAACAGGTCATGTTCTTGTTTTGAAAACATAAGAAATTAATGTTTGTATCTCTTTTGGTTATCCACAGGATCACGAAGAAGCTTGAAAAGAAACCCTAAGGGTAATGCTTTTTTTTTTTGTGTGTGTGTGGATCGTTGGAGCAATACGTTGAATGATCGATATGGACCTCCTCACCGGATCGGTGATGTATTTCTTCTTAGTCATTCTCGTCTGTGTGATCAGGATAGGTGAATTTATGTAGAAAACTTTGTATAACGTCTTTTTACTTTGTATAACGAAAATTATTCGTATTTTTTGCTCGACTGCTATCATATAAAATATTAATTATATATTTAAATTTTTTTATCATTAAATTGAATTTCGTTTACAAGCCTATGAGGTGTTGGTTGACGTTTTGACCTTTTGTGGCACGAATGAATTAACTTAGGCATAGTGTGTGTCCTCGCATTTTTAATACAATACTAATAGCAATTACGCGTTGATTTCCTAACATCTAACACTACTAAAAGCAAAATAAGAAGAGCATACAGGCTATCCACGTCGGATTTTTTATTTGGCCAATCAGGTTCTTTTTTTTTTACACGTCAGACTCGGGTTTGCCTTTTGCCCGAAGTCGAGTAAGAGATTTCGTGGGCTTCTGATTTCTCTTTGGGCTTTAAGTTTGATTCGGGCTTCTTTGTGTTTTTTGTGTATCGCGAGGAGAATCATTTAGGTGAGCCGACATCTAAACGAGAAGCTTCTCCTCACCATTACCGCTTCGTGTTCTTCGATCAAAAAGAGAACCGTAGATTCCATCGATTCAATCCTAAGCTATCAATAGTTCCGTTTCGATCAATCAATACCCCTTCATTATGATTTCTTTTCACCTCCCTCTTTTCCTCCTCTTATATAATTGATCTTCCTTCTCCGTAGAATGCAAAACCCTAGAAAAACTCAGATCTCAAGATATGGCGATGAAACGAAATGGAAAGTCTCCTGCGTCTTCCGAGTCTGACGAATCAGTGATGTTCTTCAGAGATGTCTCTCTCGGTCCCCATGAAACCCGGTTGCGATTCCGACTCATCCATTTCTGGGAGGCTCAGAACCCGGTGAAGAAGACCCTTATTGGTCTGGAAATGCTTCTCATCGACGAGCAGGTACGTCAATTCTATAAATAGTTCCTAGACCTTGAGATCGATGTGTGTTAGGGTGCATTAGTTATGTTTGATTAGTTAATTAAATTTTTAACAGTGATTTTGCCGGTTCTTTAAACTTGGAAGGTGAATCTAGGGTTAATTAGTTATGATAAAAAAACTTTAAAATTTGGTTTTGACGTTTTCCTGGTATTTTTTTTGTTTAAATCTTGAGGTTTGTTTCACGTTTTTAGTTTTGTTATTCTTTCCCGACTATATTAATTGTTACTGGACCGTGCGATCCGTGTCTGCGTTCATTAGTAATGTTAGAACGGAGTTAATTTAACTTTGAGCTATGCTTTCACGTTTCTTTAAACGTTAATAAGAATTTGTAGTTTGATTTTGTCATTTGTTTATATGGGTGTTTAGTTAGTTAATAAAAATTTTTAACAGTGATTTTGCCGGTTCTTTAAACTTGGAAGGTGAATCTAGGGTTAATTAGTTAGGATTAAAAAACTTTAAAATTTGGTTTTGGCGTTTTCCTGGTATTGTATTTGTTTAAATCTTGAGGTTTGTTTCACGTTTTTAGTTTTGTTATTCTTTCCCGACTATATTAATTGTTACTGGACCGTGCGATTCGTGTCTGCGTTCATTAGTAATGTTAGAATGAAGTTAATTTAACTTTGAGCTATGCTTTCACGTTTCTTTAAACGTTAATAAGAATTTGTAGTTTGATTTTGTCATTTGTTTATATGGTTGTTTAGTTAGTTATTAAGGTTTGGGATCGTATTTGTTTAAATCCGAGGTTTGATTCTGATTTTGTGTTTTTCTTATTATTTTTCCGACAATAGGGAACTGTCATTCAAGGATTCATCCCACCAGGTCGTATTAAGAAATACCTGCCTGAGATGAAGCGAGGTTCAGTTTACGAACTCATCAACTTCTACGGATCGAAGAACAAACCGATGTATCGGGTTGCTGATCATATCGCAACCGTGTCCTTCGCATGGAACTCTGAGTTGTCGGTTCTTCACGACATTCCAATCCCTTTTGATGAAGACCGTTTCAGGATGCATTCGTATGAGGATTTTGAGGCCAACTGTGATCTCAAAGGTGACCTCTACGGTAAGAATTCTAATTTTACTATATTTATATTTTGATGTTGTTTTGGCCTATCTTCCTGTTTGATAAAGAATTGTAGAATTTTGTTCAGTTATGTGATTAGTTCAAGTGTTTCTTTTTTTTTAAATGATTAGACATCTGAGTTATGTTCTTGATGATAAATGTTATAGATGTTCTTGGCCACATGAAGCTGGTTGATGGACAGGCTCTTACCGAGCGTCCCACCATTGATGAAGCGAAGCTCGCTACCACTCGGCACATTATGGTTCACGTGCAATCACATGAGTAAGTGTGTTCTTCTTTTTTTGATAAACCATATCTCTTTAGTTCATAAGGTTCTTAAGTCCCTAAGATATTATTTTCCAGAGGACCTGTTATGAAGCTTTACCTCTGGGACCAGGCAGCAACGGACTTCTGCAAGAAGTTTAAGTCCTATGAAAACACTCCCACAGTTCTTTTGGTCACAGCTGTTAACACTAAACGTCTCGGAGGTACTTATTTATCCCTTTGGTTTCGCGTTTGACTGATTAAACATTCTACAAACGTTTTGTTCTTTAAAATCGCCTTCTAACTTTACACTCTTATCATCTTTAATCCTTCTTCCGTCATTTTACAGGTAACCTGGCACTGAGTTCTATGTCTCCCACACGGGTTTTCATGGACTATGATGTGCAACCAACAATTGATTACTTCGCGTGGTATGTAACACTGTCTATATAAGTTTATGTTGAGCACACATTTATTCAAATTGAAGTTATTGACTGAATTTATGATTTCTATTAATTGTTAGGCTCTCCTCGAACCCAGAGATTGCTAAGCAGGTTAGTGCAGAGGTGGTCACTAAGCGGGAGACGATGACCATATCTGACATCTTCTCCTACATGACTCTGGAATCTGCAAAGGTAAATACAAAGCTAAATGTTACATGCAATTTTTAAACGCTTCTATGTTTATATCAAATGCTTTTGAACTGTTGCAGGATGCCTTTTTTGAGTGCACTGCCACGATTGATGATGTGGTTCATGGATCTGCTTGGTACTATATTGCATGCACTGGGTGTCATAGTAAGGCTACCAAAGGCGCAAATTCATTGATTTGCACGAACCCAAGATGTGTGAAGGATACCACAGCTGGAGTTGCACAGTAAGTTCATTGGCATCGATAATCAATTACACTCTCTCTTATATAGTTTTTGGATTATTGACTTCTAAAACTTACATAACAGGTACCGTGCAAAGATTTCGGTCTATGACAGCAGTGAACAAGGTTTCTTTGTCCTGCTTGGTGATGCTGGTTTTCAGTTGACTGGGAGGCATGCATCTGAGTTGGTCAGCAGCTACTTTGAGGTATATATCTATCAGTTTATACTCTCAAATGATTGAAACTCACATTACTGTTTTTGAATGCAAGGCCAATAAAGACAAAGGTCCTGACCATGAAGTGCCTGTCCCGGAAGCTCTGATCAGCATAGTCGGACAGACCCATAAGTTCTGTGTAAAAGTTACAGACCACAACTTCTCTGGCAACACCCGAGCAATCACTGTGACCAAGATCCTCCCTCCGGAGACATCATCACCCACAAAAGGCTCCGTTGATAACGCTATTGCTGCAACATCCATGGAAGCAGTGCAGACTGGAAGTGAAGTGTGTGGGCCTTCAAAAAGCCGTGGAGATTCTGCAGATGAAGAGAGTAAGAGAACGTTTGACAGTGTTGATCCAGAGAAAGTCAAACGGGCAAGGTGTGAGAAATAATGATTCAGTTCGATAATTCTTAAGTCTTTGCATTGAACTTCAAGTACTATGTTGGTTTTTGCAAGTTTGCTTCAGTTTGGTACTATTTTGGTTTTTAACAACACTTTGCTTTGTTTCTTTTCATTTCAAACTTTGGATTTTAATCGATTAAACTATCCTTCCTATATAGTTTACTCAGATCAATTGTTTTCATGTTTAAATTCCTTTATATACACCAACTGATTTGGCCTCATCAATATCTTGCTAGACTTATTTATTTCCATAATCCATACACAATTTGAACTCCACGTAGCCATCACACACGCATATCACACAGCATGAAGATTTTAGAATATTTTACATTTATGAAATTTCTTAAAATCCCATATTCCTTATGATCCTATATTTATGTTAAAACCAAGCTAAATAGGAAAGTAATAAATTCTCCTTAAGAAAGTTTGCTTCGGACATTATAATCCCATATTACTTATGATCCTTAGGAAGGAAAAAAGACAGAAAATCAAACTCTCCCAATTATTCACTTGCGTTAGAAAGAAGGAGACTCGAGAAAGACAAAGACCTCATCTGTTTCTTCTACACTTCCAAGCAATATTCGTCTGGAACAAGTTGGTGGTGCGGATCTCTGTTTTACCGGTATGGATAGCCTCCCCAATAATCAGCCCATTGAAGTGTCAGGTAAATACCAAATCCCTGCATGATTCTCTTAAACAAAAGAAAATTAGAAGCATCCCGTAGCGTTTATAATTATTTTTTACCAATGAGTATGAATATCCAAACTATATTTAACCACAAGTTGGTTTGGATGGCAGTTCTACTCATTCGGCATAGAAAGTTGCAAAGCAACATTATAATTCAAATTTTTTATATAAGAACTATCCAGAACGTTTTATAAGACTAAATAAATAATACAATGTCATCCTTATAATTTTTTACGTTTTTTACTACGTTGGAATTATTCCTTATGAATAGAAGGGATGATTCTATAGTCAATGATATATAGTGGCTATGTAAATCACGTTTTGTAAAAAACCAGTATATTGTATGCTAAGTTGCTTCGTCTATACAGACAAGCTTTAATTATATATATACTTAAATATCACGAATGTTAATTTCAATTTTTCACGAAAATAGTATATATATTAGTTTCCCAGTCTTCACAGCGATATGTCTCGAGTTTTTTTTTAGTTTGAGTTTTAAGGACTTGAAAGTTATATATATATATATATATATATTTAACTTACATCAAAAGTAATATACAAATACTGTGTTTCAGTGCCGTGCGAAGGTTTTTGGAGGCCCGAGGCGAGTTAAATAAATTTTACATGATTTTTTTTTTTGAAAATATTTTTATTTAAATTCGAATTATATAAAGTTTTTTTTTTTGAAAAAACATATATATATATATATATAACACTAAAAAGTTTTGATATATTACCTTAACATTTTCTAAATTTTTATAAACTAAAAACCAAACTATAAATTTTTAGCGTTTTGGATTGAAATGTTGGTCGCTGTTAAAAATTTTAATATTAGCATTTAAATTAAATACAATAAACTATATATTCAAAATATTATAAATTTTTAATCAAATTCTATAAATATATAAAATAAATTTAACTCATAATATATACAAAGAAGACAAATATGGATCAAATATTTATAGTTAATTTGAAATAGAATCTTTATAGTTTTATATAAAATATTGTAAAATTGATCACAGATTAGTTATTTTAAACACAAGTCAAATTTAGAATCAAATAATAATAAAAATCTAACTAAAAAAATACATTAAATATCAAGTAATTTTTTTTTTTTGTAATTAGGGGCCCTAAATATTTTACAAAATTTGGGGGCCGTAGGCGAATGCCTTTTTAAATCCATGTGTGTAATAAATATAGTTAGAAATTCATGTACCTTATTACAATTTTTAAATCGAATGTTTTTAGTGACATCTTCAATGCAACACATTCCCCAAAGAATCCACGAACTTCAAGAAGGGGTTTCAGTGCGTCCTATCATAGTATGTATAAGAAATGTTTGGGACATCAAAAAACACCAAATAGATAATACTCGAACTTCCATCGGCTTCCTGTGCTACGACCACCACGTAAGCCTTTTCTAAACTTCTCTATATATATATATATATATATATATATATATATATATATATATATCTATATATGTTTTCCAATCCACCATATTTGATTTAAATAACTCACTGCTTACTTAATTGGATTGGCACACCAAAATTTGATCACACCCAGGGACAACTATTAGAAGGTCGGGTCACCGGAGACATTCAGCCAGATGATCCAAAAAACTTAACCGAAGGAGATACATATGAGTTCTCGAGATTTTCTGTCATACATAATTCCCGACAACGGAAACTCACCCAACTGCCTTACAATATTCAGATCAACCAAAAGACAATAGCATTGAATGTTACACTCGATTGTCCGATATTTCCAGTTCACAGTTTATCTCCTCAGAAATACAGAAATCTATTGCGGTTGGCCATTTTGCCCACACACTTACCAGGTAAATATGTCATCCCAGTATTAATTAAACAAATATGTATATTTATTCTAAAATAAATGTGCAGATGTCGTCGGACAGATAGTCATAATACAAAAAATAAAACCTCACCACCCGGAACTCAATATTGATGCCACGATTGGCCTACGGCTGAACAGGTTAGTTTAACACAATAGTTAACAACAGAATAATTATTATCTTCATACCACATCTCTATCTCAGGTCAACGATCGTCAAACTCATATTGTGCGACAAGCAAGCAGCAGATTTTAGCATCCTATAAAGTAAGAAAGATAGAAAATTTAAAGTTATGATCGTCACAAGCTTAATTCCTAAACTAATCCAAGGTAAATAATTCTATATAACACATCAAAAAATCATACATATATAATTTTTTTATTTAACAGCATAAGAATAATATCCAATATTTTGCAGGCAAACTTATACTCCGTTCAACACCAGCAACAATTTTCTACTTCAACAAATCAATTGATTACATAAAGCATTTCAAAAGGCGAATAAGGGATTACGCAAAAACATGCAGCACGGAGTGACCCTATTTCATGCATCATTCGGATTATTATTCTCTCTCTCACAAATTTGATACCTAGATTTATTTTCATATAAAATTGTTTTATGATTCCTTTCCTTTAAAACCCTACTTCTATATAATACTTAAAAAAGGCGATGTCTAGATGTGATTGAGCAAGAAGAAAGAATAATAGATGATGAAATTTCAAATAGATTTTAAAGACCTTTAATTTATGTAATATTACAAAACTCCAAATTCGTTTATTACAATAAAAATTTTACCAACATATATATTAAAATAATATTCTGAAACGATATTCAACTGTAAGTTTTCAACAATTACACGTTTAAAAAATATTATTAAGTATGCTTCGTTTTTTGAAAATTGGGTGTTTATATATTAAATAGGTTATTGGAATACTTTTTCTTTTGCTGAATTTATTCGAAATAAGACTCCGACCTTTTGAAATAAGAGAATTTATGTTATATACATAAATTCAGGACAAAACTCTAAAATTTATGTTAACGATTATCGAGGATCAGGTGCTAACAACCGTCACACTCCAAGATCATATTGCCCTGATTGCTAATTTATTATAATGTAGAGCACCTACAAAAATTGTACTAATAATCACTATTTTATATGCTATGTATCAAGATTTAACATGATGGAATCTTAATCTAAAAGGCTATGCGAAGATATCAAATATTATTTTAAGACTCCAACTTTATGAAACCCATGTCTAGAAAGGTCACTTTTTCGGGTTATGTAATTAAACGATTTCGCAATTAACTTTAGCTAACGTTATGTCATCCACTGAGCTACTGTTGTTTTAGTTTTATTTGGTGGAGATTGGAGTGGAGGACACAACAACCACCTCAACACTTATTGCGTCCATACAATCAACACCAAAATTTAATATGATATTTTGGTTCAACATTTTCACAAACAAATAACCCGGGCGTAGCCCGGGAACGGACCTAGTTACGTTAAAAAGACTAACCTATAAAGACTATAACAAAAGTCAACTCATGGCTTTCAAAAGTCAACATACTTCAACATAAAAATATGCATTGATCAAACATGTTCCCTTATAAACCGTAAAATAAAACACACGACACCGTCTACACGACAACATGTATGTAACAAGGGGTTTATCAGAGTACCGGAAAACCCCGTCGGAGCTCAAGAAGCCACCACCTGAAGGACCAAACTCCGGCGTGCTTGTGATTCAAGACGAAGAATCGTTGACCACTTGTTGCTTTGGTTTGTGCAACGAAACTCTCTTCAGAGGATTACCGTTTCCACAAAACGCAGCGTTGACCGTTATACACAACTACGGTTCGCATAGAGACAACGTTCGTCGTGATCCGGCTGTGTTCATACCTGTTCTTGGTCTTCCTCTATCTTCTAATCGTTACTACACTTATGAACGGTGCGGGTATTATTCGAGGTATGACTATTTACGTCTGAATTTCTTATCCGACATGAAATATTAAAGATGGAGTGGTTTACAATTTTCTAGATTTTCATCTACTTACACTAATAATAAGTGATTATCTAAAAATTGTGTATGATATGTTTTTATACATAAACATTATATGATTTATTTAAAATGTCAAATTTTCATATAACCAGTAATAAAATATGATTGCTTAGACTTTAGAGCAACTCATTTCTGTATTTTTCCTAAATATATTCCAAGTCACTTTTATTTTTTCCTCTAAAATAAAAATTTCTGTATTTAGGGAAAATATCTTTTTTTTTTACTTTATCGATTTCTTCTATTATGGATAACTATATTTTTGTAATGTATAGCAAAATGCATTGGAAATAGTCTTATATTTAGATCAGGTTGAATTGATCCCATTATAATCCCTAAAAATAATGATTAATTTTTTGAACTTTATAAGTCCTTTTGTGTCATATAAGCATGCATAACAAACAATTCAAATGCCCACATATACATATTAATGTTTCGAAAACTCATCTCATTTGGAGAAGCTTAAATTTTGGATTTGCAGAGAATCATCTACTAGCACTGAAAAAGAGGTGGAGAGAGTAACATGCTGCTTCTGCATCAAATTCAATCATGTTCATATGTATAAGAAGCCACAACCAGATCCTTATGACATTCACCGGCAAGTTGTGATCACAACTACATCAGCGCCTTCCTGTTCTTACTATCAGGCAAAGCCCGTTGATCCTAATGCTATACTTCCTGCATTCCTTATGCAGAGCTGGGTGATAGAAAACTCGACTTCAACCCTACGAGACTTTGGTCTCACAGATGATGCTAAAGGTCTAAATGTGGAGCTTCGTTCTAAGCTTCCTGGTCTTGATATGAGCGTTGTTGTAGGGAAATGGTATGTCCCTTTCTTGTTTGTGAAGGAAGGAGACATAATAGATCAAGTGAAGATATCAATGTATTACAACATGACCCTTCAGCAAAGATGGGAAGAGGTTTTCTTCTATGAGAATGTTCGCAATGAAGATTGTATTCAGGTTGTCGTTGATGTGAATCTTGAAGCTCAAGTGATTAAAGTAGAGGGACAAAAGATTAATATAGGAACAACATATTTGGATGCTAAAGGGATTGTTTGGTTCCAAGTTTTTGATCATGAAGGAAAAAACAAGAAGATAGGTTTAAGGTCTATGATTGTTGAGAGGATGGAAAGCGTAGAGGAGAACTTTGGATGGAAGAAGATAGATGGAAACCTATTGACGGTTAAGAAATTGGATCGATTTGAATGTGGTTCATCACATTGGAAGAGTTATAAATGTTATGTATTGGTAGAGAGCTTTGAGCTGAAGAGAATGGATGGGAGTTTGGTGTTGACATATGAGTTTAGCCATGCTGATAAATTGAGGACTATCCAATACTGAATTGAGCTTCTTCATTTTCAGCGTATGCTTTATCTTGGCCTGCATTGAATTGATGTGAACTCTGTTAAATTGAAAAGAATAAATGATTATCTTACTATCCGTTATTTAACATATTGTATTAATTGGTCATTCTTTTTCCTAGATGCTCCAACTATTTCTAAAATTTCTTATTTTCTTAAACTCATAAAACTAAATGAAATCTTCCTTGTAATTAGATGGTAACGCATGGTAAGAACATTTCTAATTGCACTCTATTTTTCATTTTAAAATAGAGTTTAAAATAAAAGAGTTCCAATTCAAGTCTATTTTTTACTTTATAATACAATAAAATATATGTATTCTATTTGTAGAATAATTTATTTTTTGTTTATTCATCATTCTATTTCGATTCTAAAATATAATATCAATGGAATAAAACTTAACTATATTATAAAATTATTCTATTTTAGAATGAAAATTACTAAAGTGAACATGTTAGAAAGACATGATCACGCACAAAGAAGCTTGAAAAGAACCCTAAAGGTAATATATTTTTTTTGTTTTGCGTGTACCGTTGGATCAGTACGACGAATGTTCAATACGGACGTCTTCTTCTTAGTCATTCTTGTCTTTGTTCGATCAGTATAGGTGAATTTATGTAGAGAACTTTGTATAATGTTTTTGCTTTGGATTTATGCATGGGAAAAATACGAAAAATTATTCTAGAAACATTTTTCACTGTTATCCTATAAATAAGTATTAAGATATAATTATATGAGATTATTGACATTTGACTTTTCGTAATACAAATGAATTAACTAAAAGCATAGTTTATGTTTTCACATTTTAATAGTACCAACATCAACTACACGCTTGTCCCTAACATACCGGACGATAACCTGCAAAGAATGTGCATCGGTCAAACATGTTTTTACATTATTCATTAAATAAACAGGCTACAATGTATGTAACTTGAAGCTCTCATACATATTTGTAAAACCTCTGTATAAATAAACCATAAAGTCAAAACCTTTGAAAAGTCTTTATACGAAAGCTTGTACAACTGGCTTACCTCTCAATCCATGGTGCAATTATATAAAAGCGAGATCTCAGCTCCTGGATTTGACACCTGGTAGATTCTGAATTGAAGATGTATGTTACAAGACGTCTTTCTGAGTACCAGAGGAACCCGTTGGAGTTGGAACAGCGGCCACCAGAAGGTCCAAACTCTGGAGTACTTGTGATTCAAGACGAAGAGTCAAGACCCCTCTCTTGCTTTGGGTTGTGCTATGGTCAAGATCTAAAAGGCTTGCCGTTCCCACAAAACGCAAAGCTGACCGTGAGCTATAGTGACGGAGATGACTCATATCATGACCCGGTCTTGTTCATCCCGGTTCTCGATCAGCCCTTATCTTCAAACTGTTATTACGTTATTATAAGACGTGGGAAGCATTCAGGGTAACATAATCTTACAACTTTCTTTCCTTTTACATGTTGTTTTCAAGAACAAATCCATGGTCGATTTGTTACAAAAAAAAATACATACATGGTCGACATGACTAGAAATTACTAAAAAAAACAAGCTTACTCTATCGCAAATCTGCATAGAAGTTTGGTATTCTTTATGCTGTTTTCTTTCTTTTTGTTCCACAAGGGATCAAGATACGAAACCTTTTTCCGCTTAATCGGATTTTTTGTACCGGAGCTTAAAAATTACAAACAACGTTTGTTTTACATTATGAATGTTTCCCAAAAGATCAAGATAATTTTTCTGTTATTATTAAATTTTATTAATATTACACAGAAAATTATAAATTTTCAAAAATTAAATAAATATTGAATTATTATTTGATTTAGTGTTATCAAAAATTGATAATCACAAAATACTATACTCTTGATAAAAATTTAATATGTTTTCTTGTAAAAATATGAAAATTTTATTCATATAAAAAGGTGGGAATAGTGATGATGAATAATTTCCTTAAATGACCTAACTTGCACACAAGGTATGAGCAAAAACCTCAAA
Organism: Brassica napus; assembly: GCF_020379485.1. Lineage (NCBI taxonomy): Eukaryota > Viridiplantae > Streptophyta > Magnoliopsida > Brassicales > Brassicaceae > Brassica > Brassica napus. Next base: position 41,991,312 of record NC_063442.1, read on the forward strand.
ATATTTTGTTAATATAATGTTTGCAGAGAAGCATCGGCAAGTGCCAAAGAGGAAGACAGAGTCCCATGCTGCTTTTGTTTCAACTATGTACCTGAAGCTAAGCCACGACAAGCAGATCCTTATGACATATACTAACAATTCGAGATCCATCAACGAAAGTCTTATTATTACTCTGCAACATCCGTTGCTCCTGACGGGGTGCCACCCTGGTTCCTTAAAAGAAAAAACTGGAGGGCTGGGTACTCAACTTCCCAAGACTTTGGTCTAATAGATGATGCAAAGGGAATCAACACTATGCTTCGTTCCAAGCTTCCTGGTGATTTTAATACAAGCGTTGTGGTAGGGAAATGGTATGTTCCTTTCATATTTGTGAAAGAAAGAGACGCAAAGGCTCAGATAAAGAAATCAACCTATTACAGCATGACGCTTAGACAAAGTTGGGAAGAGGTTTACTCATGTGGAAACCTTGATTACAAGAAAGAAAACGGAGAAGTTGTAGTTGATGTTGAAATAGAATCAGAATTGGTGAAGCTTGAAGGGCAAGTGATTGGAAAAGAAATCAGAGGTGTGGATGAAAATGGGGTTGTGTGGTTCGAGATTGCAGGCAAGAAGATAGGTTTAAGAACAATGGTCGTGGAGAGGATGAAATGGGAAGAGGAGAGATTTGGATGGTCGAAGGAAACCGATGACATAAAGTCTAGCATTAAGAGATCAGAGAGATTTGAAGGTGATGCAATGCTTTGGCAGAGCTATAAATGTTATGTATTGGTAGAGAGCTTTGAATTGAAGAGAATGGATGGGAGTTTGGTGTTGACATTTGAGTTTAGACATGTTGATAAGTTAAAGAGCAAGTGGGATTAAGTTCAATCGATTTATGTTTTCATTGTGTCATGTGTGCAACTGTTGATTTAATACCTTGGTGAAGAAGTTTCATGCATGTTTATGTAATAATATAAACCTAAGGTCATGTTTCATGTAATCTCAACTTTTATGAATCTAAATTGGTTGCTTGATTTTCTATGCTGGGTTTGGTAATCTTTAATCAACTTAATGTAATTGATATTTTGGAACTTAAAATTGGATAAAAGCAAAACCAAGGTTTTTGAGCAAAGTGATTAAAATCGGTCCAAAAGCTGATCGATATAGTAAAAATATGTAATGTAGCGATCCTAATATTCAGCTTAACCACAATGTTGTTTCCGTTGAATTTCAAATGAATAAAATACTAACAACTCGCTGATTATAAAAACATATGATGTGACACAAAACCGTTGTGTCAATTGATCGGTATTCTGCTTTTAGGTGGATGATCGAGCTATGCCGGTTTCTTTTTTGGAGGGCCATGCTATAGGATGTTTCCCGAAGTAGATAATGTAGATGCCAGTTGAAGTGTAGACATCTATGTTCTCTGTCCAGTCAGCGTCTGTGAAGGCATGGAGAGATGGTGTGTTTTGTGATGAGAAGAAGATGGAGGCGTAGGAAAAAAAATCAGGTGAAAGAGTCAGAGCTAGCTCTGATACCATATTGAATATGGAAGATAATATTATTGATAGACTGGACATACACATATATACATGAGTGGAAGCAGAGCATTAGGAAATAATATATTGTGCAATACCGAGAAGTTAATATTATATCAATCAAGGGGAATGAGGGAATATTATAATAGAATCATCCTCAACTAACAAAGATTGAGAGAACTAGCAGTATCAGTGGTGGCGATTCGAACTGGAATAGCTATAGATTGTATGTGTTGGTGGGAGAGCTTTGTGTTGAAGAGAAGGGGTGAGAGTGTAGTTGGTAATGTTTTTATTTAGTTTAGACATATGGAATAGCTATACATATGAGCTTAGACATGCTAATAAGTTGAATTCCAAGTGGAAATCTTGAGAACTTTCTTGTGTGTTGGTAATGTTTTTATTTAGTTTCATTTGCAATAAGGGCATCTTCAACCCTACTCCATTTTCAACTCCAAACTTCATTATGGAGTAAAATCTTCTCCAACCCCACTCCATTTTCAACTTCAAAATGGAGTAATGGCTAGGGTTACTTCATTTTGGTGTTGCACCATTTTGAAGTAAAAAATGGGGTAATACATTGGAGATGCTCTAAGCTGATACAGTTTGGAGTTTCCTTTGTTTGAATTTTTCTTCTTCCTACTTCCTTATTTTATCAAATTTTAATATTTTTGAAGCTACAGCTTTTGTAATCATCATTTCAACAACTTTTGTAAACCCTCTATTTTTATATCCAACTTAAACTCATGTAAAAACATTAAATCTTTCTTGAACTTGCTGGTAACGTGCTAAGATTCAGCCATTTAAAAATCTTAGACATACGAGCTTCGACGTGTTTATAAGTTGGAAGAGAAATCGTAATTGAGTTTGTCATTCATTTTTTTTAATTAATATCAAGAATATTTACAATCTGCATCAAAAGCCGTTACCATCACACAAGCTCTCTTCTTACAATCTCCACACCAACTCATTGAAGATTGGCCACGTGAATAGATTGGATCGCATAGGTCATTTCCTGTTGAATTCAAAGTTCGACAAATTTTGATACATACACAAATTCAAAAACGATGTTACGTAACCATTCAAAACAGCCAGAAAAAGACTTCCGTTTCCTTCTAAGTTCAAGATCTTGCTTGGAAAAGTCGTTTTCATTTATCACCTCTTGGAAAAGTCTTTAGACAGTACCGCGTAAAACGTTGTTATTAATTATTTATATTCATTCTTAACATACTCTATATATATATAAATAGATCCAATCACAAGTTATACGAATCACAAAAAAAATAGCTAATCATTCACCAGCTAAAACCAAACATGTATGTTACAAGGCGTTTGTCGGAATATCAAAGAAACAGATCGGAGATAAAGCAACCATTGCCGGAAGGTCCGAACTCCGGTGTACTTATAATTCAAGATGAAGAGTCAAAGCCAACTTGTTGCTTCGGATCTTGCTACGGGTCTGAACTCAAAGGCTTACCGTTCCCACAGAACGCAAAGCTGACTGTGAACTACATCATCGCAGCTAATAACACGACCATCGTTTATCAGGATCCTGTCGTTTTCATTCCGGTTCTTGACCAGCCGTTGTCTTCTAACCGTTACTACGCCATTAAAAGAAGCGGGAAACACTCAGGGTATGTCTTCTAACCGTTACTAGGCCATTAAAAATCTCAAGTGTGAACAGAAACTTAGATGGATATGTCTAATGTTTTGAGCTTATACCTTACAAATACAATATAAAATTATTCACAACTTTTTGGTACAGAGAAGCTTCGGCTAATGCGAAAGAGGAAGACAGAGTCCCCTGCTGCTTCTGCTTCAGCCGTGTTCCCGAAGCTAAACCACAACAAGCAGATCCTTATGACATATACCAACAATTCGAGATCCATCAACGAAAATCTTTGTCTCGATACTACTTTGCAACATCCGTTGCTCCCGACGGTGTACCACCAGAGTTCCTTAAGAGAAAAGGTTGGACAGTTGAGTACTCGACATCCGAAGACTATGGTCTGAGAGATGATGCAAAAGGGATTAACGCTAAGCTTCGTTCCGAGCTTCCTAGTGATCTGAACATAAGCGTTGCGGTGGGGAACTGGTACGTACCTTTCATATTCGTGAAGGATGGAGACGCAAAGGATCAGCTTAAGAGCTCAACTTATTACAGAATGACTCTTTACCAAAAATGGGAGGAGGTTTACTCTTGTGAAAGCGCTTACAAAGAAAACCGCGAGGTTTTGGTAAATGTGGAAGTTGAGCCAGAAGTTGTGAAGCTTGAGGGACAAGTTATCGGAAAAGAGACAATAAGGGTGGATGAAAATGGGGTTGTTTGGTTTGGGTTTGCAAACAAGAGTGTTGGTTTGAGGTCTGTTGTCACTGAGAGGATGAAATGGGAAGAGGAGAGGTTCGGGTGGAAGAGCAGAGCCGTGGCTGAAAGAAGAGACAGATTTGATGGAGGCGGTTCGAGTTGGAAGAGCTATAAATGTTATGTGTTGGTGGAGAGCTTTGTCTTGAGGAGGATGGATGAAAGTGTGGTCTTGACATTTGAGTTTAAGCATGCTGATAGGTTGAAAACCAAGTGGGAATCATGATAGCTTCTTGTTTAAAACTTTCTTGTGTTGGTATTCATTTGTAATAAGCTAATAAAGGTTTGGAGTTTATTTCGTTTGGAAAACTATTGAAATCTTGTGGACACTGTTGCCATCAAGAACTCTTTAACAATTCCATAAGCCACTAATTCCGTGTTTCTCGATCACCGGCTTGAGCTTGAGGGGGTATATAGAAGGATATAGAATATCTTGAAGATTTTGTAATATAAGAGGGGTTAGTGGGAGATGAATTTAGGTAGAATTGATTGATTTTGAGAATCAAAAGATTTGTTAAATTTATAAAGAATCTTATTGAGTTTGTCATATTAAAAAAGTCTATGAAATTATTTAGTACAATGATGTTAAGAATCTTGAGAATATATGTAATATTTTGAAAATTTTGTTTCAGGACTTAAAATGTTAAGAATCTAAATTCCAATAACACTAATTTTTGATAGAATTATAAAATTACTAAATCTCAAACTTTTTGAATAACAATGGATTGCATATGTCATTAAAAAATCATCAGACCAATAACACTTGATTTTAATAAAAATGTTTGAATCCAATAAGCAATGTCTATAGAATTTTAGATTTACTTCAATTATTATAAGTATAGCTCCCACTGACACCTCCTAATTGGGAATGATTCTAAAATCTGTATTTATAGAAACTAGGTTAAGTGTGTATTACACTCGATTTTTGGGTTTGGATATAATTTACACTGTTGGAATTAAAAAAGAAGACGCAAAGCATCTTTATGAGCTTCTTGATTTCGATAAGATGTAAGTGGAAGGTATAATACAATACAGTAGTGCAGAAGATAAATCAAGAGTGTTGTAGTTGGGAAATTGTATATCCCATTCTTGTTTGTAAAGGAAGGAAATGCTAAAGATTAGGTTAAGAAATCTCTGTATGCAGGACCTTCACCAAAGATTTGAAGAGGTTTTCTCCTACGAGAACATTGACACTAAGAAAGTTTGAGGTTGTAGTTGATGTGTAGGTTGAAAAAGAAGTGGTAAAGTTTGGAGGAAAGAAGGTTGCAAAAGAGACAAAAGGTGTGGACTCACATGAAAGACCGAGGAGGAGATAGGTCTTGGTTCTGTCGTCTTGGAGCGTAAAAGATAGGAAGAGGAGAGGTTTGGGTGGTCAACGAAAGACGATCAGATAAGGTCTAACGTTAAGAGATCATAGATATTTCAAAGTGGTGGAAGAGTTAAGATGTTATATATTTAGGAGAGAGCTTTGAATTGAAGAGAATTGATGGGAGCTTGGTGTTGATATATGGTTTAGGCTTGTTGATATGTTAAAAGACCAAGTCGAATTGAGTTTTAATTCATTTTTGTCATATGTGCAACTGGTTGTTGGACACCATGTGAAGAAATTTTATGCAAGTTTCTGTGATGATATAAAACTCAAGGTATCGTTTCATATAACTCTATATTAATTAGGAGCTTTTCTACGCTATAAAAATAATATATTATTTATTTAAAAAAAAAATTAGTTTGTCCACTCATTTTGTATCCACGTATAACATGCCTCTCAGTATCTATCCATGTGCTCTGGTATTTGTATAGTCTTCTCATTGACAAGTATTCGATCTTTTAAGCATGTAAATTTTAATATCAAAATAAAAATCTCAAGCATCAAGAATAAGAAAACGAAATTTATAAAATTTCAATTAATTAAAAATATAAAAAATGAAAATTTTACTTAATGACAACAATAACGATGTATTCATTTGTATGTAACATTTATTTTTTCCACAACTCATCCGTCAACGATTTTCTATTTATTACTAGGGTCGGCCCGCCCTACGGGCGGGATATTAGTTAATTTGATATTCACTAAATGTTCGAGTTGAAATTTGTTTTAAGATTCAAGAATTTGGTTATTTGTTATGTCTTACTTATTAGTATACGGTGGTATAGTTGTTTTTCGATTATTCTTGCTTTGGTATTGTATCAAATTAACTAATTGTCCAACTCATAATTATAGATGTACAAATGTGGATTTGTGATAAAGTTTGATGACAATACTGTTTTTTTTTTAAATTCTTATTCATAGTGGAGTGTGCATGTGTCAGAAAGAGGCATATAACAACTTTTATGTTTTTGTGTATGGATTTTAAATATATATTATTTTGTAAAATGCATACTTGCTCTACAACATTTGCTTGTAGACTAAAAAAAGTGTTTTCTATATTTTTAAAAGAGAAAATATTTAGTCTAGAATATAACATGGACATATGTATTGACTATATATATAGAAGTTGAGTGTTATTTTAAAATGACATATGTATAGAGATTTTTCAACCATTACTTCACTGGCACAAAACATTTATAACTGTAAATACCTTCTTTTAAAAGCAAAACTAATAAAAGCGTGTACAACAAATGTATTTTGATATATATTATATGCATCAAGTTATAAAGGTTGGAAACATTGCAAAACTGTTTGGAGCAAAGTTTTTAACTTCACGATCTTCATCTTGACGTCAGTTCAGTGTCGACCCTGGTCACAAGCAGAAGAAGCATGAGCTTCCAGCTGACACGATAATAAGTATTTTTGCGGCCACATATTTATAAAAAGTGACTTTAGCCTAGTGGTTATAAGAGAAATTACCAGTGCTAGAGGTGCTGGGTTCGATTACCCTTAACTGCATTCATTTATTTTGGCCTTAAATATGAAATGGGGCACGTGTCACTCCCAGAACGCACGAATTGATGACGTGGCTTCACGGGAGAGAGGCGAACATTTCTTTATATATATAGATTGATCAATCCAAATTTCACTTACCCACATGATACATTTGTCCACAAATCAATATCCATAATATATTATTATTGTCTGTTTATCCACACAACTATTTTTATAAAATAAAAATTTTGAATATAAAAAAATACATATATGCATATGGATTTTAAAATATATGAAGAAAAGGATAAAACAATAATATATAAATATATTAAGATATAAAATAATGGCAAATAACATATATTGGGGTGAAGGGAGGAAATATTTTAACAATAAAAGTATATATCATACTTTCTCAGCCCTTAGATTTCAAATAAATCTAAATATCTCATGTAATTTCAGCCACAAAAAAAGAGATTGTTTAAAATTTGTTTTGACTGTATTACTTCCTTGGACTGAAACCAAAATCATGCTACTGCAGAGGTAAATCTGTCTTAAACACACAAAAGAGAATAAAGATTTCTAAAATTGTTAGTCTTTCTTTAAAAATTAAAATTTTACTTTAGATTTGTTTAGTTTAATATTATATTTAAAATTTAATTATTTAATATTATAGGTCTAAGATACTTTGTTGACAGGTTTAATCAATACTGAGTAACATTTTTATTGGGAGATTTCCAAGATGTTTTAAAATATTATCTTATTATTTTATAAAAAATAATAATATATATTTTAAGTGATTATCTCATATTTAAAAATGAAAATCTTTAAGATATCCAAAATAATTATATGATATTTTTCTTATTATGTTTTAAAACTAAAAACTTAATTCTATGAATACATTATATTAATAGTATTTTTTGCTTTAGATATTTTAAAATTTCTAATAGATGAAGGGTGAGTCAAGTCAAGAACTTGCTTGGAAAGGTCTTAAGACAATAAAGCATAAAATGTTCTTTAATTCAAATATTGATTTATTGTGGTTACAAAAAAAATTGTTTCTTCTTATCCTACTCTCTATAAATAGATCCAGTCATAAGTTTACGAATCACAAAACCACTAAAATCTAAGTATCTACCAACTAAACCAAAAATGTATGTTACTAGGCGTTTGTCGGAATATCAAAGTAACAGATCGGAGTTGAAGCAGCCAGCGTCTGAAGGTCCAAACTCCGGTGTACTTGTAATTCAAGATGAAGAGTCAAGGCCAACGTGTTGTTTCGGATCTTGCTACGAGTCTGCACTCAAAGGCTTACCGTTTCCACAGAACGCAAAGCTGACTATGAAATACACCATCACAGTCATTAAAGACCTGCCCATGGTTTTTAGCGATCGTGTCATTTTCATTCCGGTTCTTGACCAGCCGTTGTCTTCTAATCGTTACTACGTTATTAAAAGAAGCGGGAAACACTCAGGGTATGTCTTTTATTGGTTACTACGCCATTAACAATCTCAAGTTTACATTGAACTTAAAAAGGATGCATCTAATGTCTTGAGCTTGATATCTTACAAATACAATATGAACTTGTACAACTTTCTTGTTGTGTGTTGCAGAGAAGCTTCTGCTAATGCGAAAAAGGAAGACAGAGTCCCCTGCTGCTTTTGTTTCACCCGTCTTCCTGAAGCTAAACCACAACAAGCAAATCCTTATGACGTATGCCAACAATTTGAGATCCATCAATCAAAATCTTGGGATCGAGGTTACTTTGCAACATCGGTTGCTCCTGGCGGAAAACCACCAAAGTTCCTTAAGAGAAAAGGTTGGAGCGTAGAGTACTCGACATCCCAAGACTATGGTCTGAGAGATGATGCAAAAGGGATTCAAGCTCAGCTTCGTTCCGAGCTTCCTAGTGATCTGAATACAAACGTTTTGGTAGGGAAATGGTATGTACCTTTTATATTCGTAAAGGAAGGAAACGTAAAGGTTCAGCTTAAGAGCTCAACTTATTACAACATGACTCTTCACCAAAAATGGGAGGAGGTTTACTCTTGCGAAAACGCTGACAAAGAAAACCGTGAGGTTGTAGTCAATATGGAAGTTGAGCCAGAAGTTGTGAAGATTGAGGGACAAGGTATCGAAAAAGAGACAATAAGGGTGGATGAAAATGGGGTTGTTTGGTTTGGGGTTGCAAACAAGAGTGTTGCTTTGAGGTCTGTTGTCACTGCGAGGATGAAATGGGAAGAGGAGAGGTTCGGGTGGAAGAGCAGAGCCGTGGTTAAAAGATCAGACAAATTTGATGGAAGCGGTTCAAACTGGAAGAGCTACAAATGTTATGTGTTGGTGGAGAGCTTTGTCTTGAGGAGGATGGATGAAACTGTGGTCTTGACATTTGAGTTTAAGCATGCTGATAAGTTGAAGAGCAAGTGGGAATCATGAACAGCTTCTTTTATTTAATATTTTGTGTTGGTACATGTTTATTTCCAGATTTATATGAATCAAATAATAAACAGATAGTAACAATGTCACCATAAAGAATCCAGTAACAAGCTTCAACAAACAATATTCATATATAAAGAAGGAAAAGCAAGAAATGATGTTACATTTTGCATCTATTCAAAGAAGATGAAACTGAAACTTCTCTCCAATGTAGTAAAAACGAAAATACAAAAACAAAACGTCTCTCTAGAACTAAGATCCTCATGATGCACTCTTTTGCCATTGCATCCCAACTTCTTCCAATTTTTTTTTTTTTTTTGCATTGGTGAGAGAGACTATATATTATTAGTCTTATGTTTTTGGCAATTCAATCTTGTTAGCTTCCACAGTGTGGCTCATATAACTTTTTTTTACAGAAGATTGTTCATCCTAAAATTTTTTACTTTTGAAAATTTAAATAGAAAAAGATATTAAGCACTATTGAACCTGTCTGTTTCATTAAAACCGGAAACAAATAATTCGATTGATGAGTCCTATGCCCCACGGTTTTATTGTATCATATGCCTGGTTTGTTGTGGTCTACCTTTTTCCTTATTTGATAGCTAGTCTTTGGTTTTGATATAGTTACGTCTCTAGACAAACAAAAACCTTGTAAATTTAAATAAAATTAAATACAAATCATTATTTTTGTTTTTTTTTAAATTAACACGATAAATAGATTTCATCTATACTATTATTTGCAAAGTAATTTTTAGCAACAGAGCTCTCACATTGAAAGTTAGACTGGTTAATATCATTGTTACCCTTAATAAAATTTTATATATAATAATTTAATTTAAAACGAATTTTATATTAATAATATTAAATTTCTAAAAAGATAATTCTCATATATTTTGTTATTATCTTGAAAAAATATTTAATATTTCTAAAAAACAAGATAATACTTATATATTATGTTGTTATCTTTAAATAATTTTTATTATAAAAATTGTAAATATTCGGAATCGAGCTCTCACGTGAAAAGTTAGACTGGTTCAATGTCGTTGTTACCCTTAATAAATTTTAATATATAATAATTTAATTTAAAACGAATTTTATTTTAATAATATTCAAATTTCTAAAAATAGAATTCTCATATATTTTGTTATTATCTTGAAAAAATATTTTATATTTCTAAAAAACAAGATAATACTTATATATTGTGTTGTTATCTTTAAATAATATGTTTATTATACAAAAATTAAGATATAAAACAATATATAATTAAATATTAATGAAGAAAAAACTTTTGTATAAAAATATAGTCTATAACATTTCTAATATATGAGTGTTTTGAAAAATTCAACACAATAATTAGTATATATATTTTAATGAAATTTTATGTCATAATAAATTATTTTATGTTTGGTATAAACTTGTTAAGAATATAAATAATAACTTAAAAAATTGTTTTTGAATTAACAAAATATAAAATAATAAATATCTATAAGAAGATTACGCCCGTATGTGCGGGCAAGACACCTAGTTTACACATATTCAACTTTCTAAAAAGTGGACTAGATTCGAATTTGGATATTTATTAATACTTTAAATAATTGGCATCTTCTCCAATAAATATCACTAATTTTGTAATAGACTAAAAAACCCCCCAAATTAAAAACATTAAAAACCGAAAAATTGCTGCGGTCGCCACATCTCTTCTATCAGTGCTCCGATAAGACAGCAATGTTCGTTTCCGACAAGCCTCGTCCTATCGATTTCTACAAAGACGATAACACCACCACCGCACGCGACAACATGATCATCGACGTCCCCACCAACACACCAGGAAGAGATCTACATCCCCACCACAACCATCATCACCACCATCTCCAGCCGCAACAGATTCTCCTCGGAGAAAGCAGCGGCGAGGACCACGAAGTGAAAGCCCCCAAGAAACGAGCGGAGACATGGGTCCAAGACGAGACTCGCTCCCTGATCATGTTCCGCCGAGGCATGGACGGACTCTTCAACACCTCTAAGTCCAACAAGCACCTCTGGGAGCAGATCTCCGCCAAGATGCGGGAGAAAGGCTTCGATCGGTCTCCGACCATGTGCACCGACAAGTGGAGGAATCTGTTGAAGGAGTTCAAGAAGGCCAAGCATCATGACAGAGGGAATAGATCGGCGAAGATGTCGTATTACAAGGAGATTGAAGAGATTCTTAGGGAGAGGAGCAAGAAAGTGACGGCGACGGGGCAGTACAGCAAGAGCTCTAATGCAACGCCCACTGCTAAAGTTGATTCCTTTATGCAATTTACTGATAAAGGTATAAGCTTTGGTTGGCTAGAGATTAGGAATGCTCAGTTTCTTGATTTGTTTTGAGGAAATGCAGATGTGATTAGTGTTTATGTTGATAAGATAGGTGGTAGAGTTTGGGCAATGCTTTAGGCTGAGATGATACTAGTTGGAGTGCTATTTTTGAGAGTATGTTTTTAATATAGCCTCGTTGATTTTGTTAGAAGATGATATTTTTGGTACTTGGTTTAAGTTTCTTTTGTTTAAAAGTGGCAACCTTTATCTTTCATCGTAGGTTTTGATGATCCGAGCATCTCTTTTGGATCTGTTGAAGGTACTGATCTTATCATTTGACTTTTGTGTGTTAATTATATATTGCTCTATTACAAAGAGGATGCACATTGCCTCTTGAAAAAATTTCTTTGAGTGAGCAATCCTAGAGGTTAATAACTTCCGTTGTGAGCATTTGGGATTGGAAACAAAGAGTTACATGTGCAAGAGGAAATGATATTTAGTTTGGTTTAAAAAAAAAAAAAAAAAAAATTTAGTTTGGTTTCTAGAGAATGGGTATGTGTTTTGATAAGTGTTTTTTTTTTTAAAATCTATGTTTTAGCTAATGGAAGGCCAGCGTTAAACCTTGAAAGGCGTCTTGATCATGATGGTCATCCTCTTGCGATCGCTACAGTTGATGCTGTTGCAGCAAATGGAGTTCCTCCTTGGAATTGGAGAGAGACTCCTGGAAACGGCAAGTATAATAACTTAAAGCCTCAAACATTTATTTTTGAACTTTTCAAACAGTTTTGAGGTTGCTTCACATGGTTTGTTCCTCTGCTTGCTTATTATGTCTTACTCTCTTGTAATTAATTAGAGCTTTTTTATTTATGTTATACAAGCAGGTGGGGATTCTCATGGTCAGCCTTTTGGTGGGAGGGTCATAACTGTTAAATTTGGCGACTATACAAGAAGAATCGGCGTTGATGGTAGCACTGAAGCAATCAAAGACACTATCAGATCCGCTTTTGGGTTAAGAACACGACGGGCTTTTTGGTTAGAGGATGAAGACCAGGTTGTTCGTTGTCTTGATCGAGACATGCCCTTAGGGAACTATCTACTTCATGTGGATGATGGTAAGATTCACCACATTCCCATCTGTTTCTACACCCAAATACGGTTACTGAGTTGTCAATATCCAAAACTTAATTGTACAGGACTAGCTATTAGAGTTTGCCATTATGATGAATCCAACCAGTTACCAGTCCATACAGAAGAGAAAGTCTTCTACACGGAAGAAGACTACCGTGATTTTCTAGCTAGACGGGGATGGACATGTCTGCAGTTTGATGGTTTTAGGAACATAGAAAACATGGATGATCTTCAACCAGGTGCTGTGTACAGAGGAGTGAGATGAGAGAATGAGAACTTCTCGTCCAAAACCATCAACAATTTATCTAATCACAAAAACTGTCTACTGTAAATAAATGTTTTATCATTTCCTTTGTACATTTCCGCCTTTTTGTTTCCTACCTAATGAGAAGAAAAAAGAATGTACTTGCTCAAATGTAACATAATCAACTTGGATTCAACTTGCATGTTAATAAGACCTCAAATTGTATTTTTGCATGTTACACTTTGGAAGGATCATAAGAGAGGTAACTTCAATTTCAGTTTGAATGTATCAGTTGTGACCTTAATAATTTCTTGAATTCACGGATACGCAGTTCCACTATTTAGTCAAAATTCAAAGCAAACAAAAGAGTATAACCTATGCAGATCTTTGCATATGTGGTGAGTTAATTGAAATGATTAGTGAATACATAAACCATAAGACCAAACTGGAGTAACATTGGTTCTAAGCAGGTTTACATGGATAAGATTACATTTGCTAAAAAGTTTGCATCAATCATTTTCTTGTCATGAGGGTTTGCATCAATAATTGCATCTATCTTTTTACGTTCTTTAAGAATCGAATGTCAACATATACCTTGATAGTGATATATTTTTTGTTCTTTTCCATCTTTAGGATTACACAGAACATTGTGAACACTTCAAGATAAAGGGATAAGAGACGGACAATGATATGGATTTTAGAAAAACATATGAGAAGTCCACAAAATAAACAACAATTTAAGGAATTGCCACGCTTAATACGTAACATACACTTGACGAGTTATGGTACAATAAAACCATCATTATTAAAGATTTTAAAATTGAATATTTCACAAATATATTGATATTTAATTAGCTTTTAAAAAAAAATCAATATAATTTGTATTCTTACTTGAAAGCTTTAATGCCCTCACATACTTATTTAACATGCTAATTCAACTACTAAACTTTGAGCCAGTTGGGTTAAGCTAATTCTAAGTGGTTTTTAGGCGCTTTCTGCCTTTCTGCTTGCCTCCTCTGTTTTGGTTATCACCCTAGAAGCTAAAAATAAGCTAGCAAAACTGTTGTATGATCCGTAAGCTCTCGCATTGAATAGAAAACTTTTTTTGCAAAAAGAAAAAACCCACTTGATGGTGTTGTATCATACGTGTGTCCAACTACATAATTACATGCTATAGTGAGATCTCAACATTCTAGATATGTGATAAACTGTTGACCGCTGATAAATTAAGTTATTCACAGGGTGTACATGGATCCATATGAATACGCGATTAAATAGTTTTATACGCTTTCAACTAACACATAAATAAAAGAAAAATCAAATGAGAAAGTTAGGATTAGAAGAAGGAGACTATTGGCAAAAGCCAAGAGTCATACCGTTTGTATAAAGTCTTTGACGTTCATTTGACCAAACAAAGCTCTCAAAGTGGAGCACCTATGTGTCTCAATATGAAGTCACGATTTGATAAATATAGAACACCAAATTATAAAAATATCTTTGTACAGAAAAAAATATTCTTATAATTAAGCTTTAAATCCTCGAATATTCGCCATTAGTTGTTAATCCTGCCATAAACCACTGGCCAAAACAGTGGCAAAAAGGGTAAATAATCTTAAAAGTAATGAACAAATCTCATCGGTAACCTTTTTTCCCAAGAACAAATCTCAGCCACACGATCAAAATCTCGATGGCTATATAAGCCAAAAGCCTCACCAAACTCTCTCACTCACTAGCTAACTATTTTCACATTCGAGCTTGCTTTCTCTCTCTCTCGTCATCTCCAATCTCTGAAATGGGTGAGTTTCTTCGCTCTTGTTGATCTAGCTTCGTCGTTGATCGTGTTTTTGATTTGTCTCTTGTTTGTTTGTGTAGCTGACAAGAAGATTAAGATCGGAATCAACGGTGAGTATTGTTTTTGAATCGTCTTATCATAGGTTTTGGTTAGGTTAGATCTGTGGGAGGGAATCTGAGGTTGATGGTGGCGGTTTGGTGAAGGTTTCGGAAGAATCGGGCGTTTGGTGGCGAGAGTGATCCTTCAGAGGAACGATGTTGAGCTCGTCGCTGTTAACGATCCCTTCATCACCACCGAGTACATGGTCAGAGTTTCTTCATTGATGTGTTGATTATGTGTGACGTTGTAAAATTTAATATGTTGTGTTGCAGACGTACATGTTTAAGTATGACAGTGTTCACGGGCAGTGGAAGCACAATGAACTCAAGTTGAAGGATGAGAAGACCCTTCTCTTTGGTGAGAAGCCAGTCACTGTTTTTGGCATCAGGTTTACATGCATAAATCTCTCTCTCTCTTTCTTATGCTATGGAGAGTTGTGGAATTTTGATTTTTGGGAATGTTTTTACATTTGAAGGAACCCTGAGGATATCCCGTGGGGTGAGGCTGGAGCTGACTTTGTTGTTGAGTCTACTGGTGTCTTCACCGACAAGGACAAGGCTGCTGCTCACTTGAAGGTTCTGCTTTTCATCTTCTTTTGATGTTACATGGCATTATGTGTAGTAGTATGCATATAGCTAGTTGGATTCTAGGATTACTCATGTAGCTCTTGCAAGAGTATTAGTATAAATTGGAACCTAACATGTATGTATACTTATTCGATGACAATCTTTTAACTGAATGAATGATTTGGTGTTTTAGGGTGGTGCCAAGAAGGTTGTTATCTCTGCCCCAAGCAAAGACGCTCCCATGTTTGTTGTTGGTGTCAACGAGCACGAGTACAAGTCCGACCTTGACATTGTCTCCAACGCTAGTTGCACCACTAACTGCCTTGCTCCCCTTGCCAAGGTACAGAATATCATATCATTCACCGCCTATTTCAATAACACTTTCTAATCCTATTTTCGAATATTTGGTTGCTTCTTGTAGGTTATCAACGACAGGTTTGGAATTGTTGAGGGTCTTATGACCACCGTCCACTCTATCACTGGTAAATTTCTCTATCTTCAGTGAATGTTACACCACAAAACTTGTTGCCTGTAAGAGGAGCTAATGGGGGTTCTCGTGTTATTATTTCAGCTACTCAGAAGACAGTTGATGGTCCATCAATGAAGGACTGGAGAGGTGGAAGAGCCGCTTCCTTCAACATCATCCCCAGCAGCACCGGAGCTGCCAAGGCTGTCGGAAAAGTGCTTCCACAGCTCAACGGAAAGTTGACAGGAATGTCCTTCCGTGTTCCCACCGTTGATGTCTCAGTTGTTGACCTCACGGTTAGACTCGAGAAAGCCGCAACCTACGACGATATCAAGAAGGCTATCAAGTAACCTTTCTTCGGTTCCAGTTCGTTACTAGTTTCATCATCATATCTTTTGTACGATTAACTCTTTAACTGATTGGATTGTTACTATATACACAGGGAGGAATCTGAGGGAAAGCTAAAGGGAATCCTTGGTTACACAGAGGATGATGTTGTCTCAACTGACTTCGTTGGTGACAGCAGGTCGAGCATTTTTGACGCAAAGGCTGGAATCGCATTGAGTGACAACTTCGTGAAACTTGTGTCGTGGTACGACAACGAATGGGGTTACAGTACCCGTGTGGTCGACTTGATCATCCACATGTCCAAAGCCTAAATCGCCGTAAGAGAAAAGATGACCTCGATCTCAAATGATGTAATGATGTCTTAAATTTGTCCCTTTTTCGAATAAAATTTTAACTGGCCATGATGGTGGTAAGTTTGTAGACCGTTGGTTTTTTTTTACTGAAAGCCTTTTGTTTGGTCTTTGATATAATGAGTTACTCTAAATGTTTTCAATTCCATGTGTTTGCACAACGAAGAGTTCTTCTCTCTTCTCATATCCAATGAATCAATCAATAAATTCATCTGTAAAATGATTTTAAAACAATGCTAACATAAGTATGAATCAACTGAATGAACGATTACATACTTATGTTAGTATGGTACGCTTCTCTATTATTTCTGATTAAAAAGACGCGACGCGATAATTTCAGTTAACCGTTTTCTCCAAAACTATCATTTCTCTTCTCAAGTTGTGAAATACAAGAAATTTACACCAAAGAAACAGGTAAAATGTCTTAAAGATATCTCGAGAACTAATACATGACAGGCTAACTACTAACGTGAGTGCACAATAAATTGCTAACTAAAAAACTTGCTTATTGATTTAGCCAACCAAGTTCACATATTAATGATTACTGAGCTAGAAAAGAAAAAAGGCTACGTTGCATCATAAGTTAATACCACAAATTAAAGAGCATATGTCTTCTCCAAAGAGAAGAGATTTTTACTTGGCAGTGTTCTGCTTCTTAGCCAAGCGCTTCTCCTCTGCCAAGCGATCCAATAAAACCTAAAACAAAAAAAAACATACGAATTAAATTCAAAGTTTTTTTTTTGTAACAATTCAAAGTTTAATTTTACTTTGTCAAAAAAGAATCAAGAATCAAATTTACGTACACGGGACAGTGTAGCCACACTTAAGATTTTTTTTTAGGCAATGGGAAAACCCGAGTAAACTACAATAGTAGTCAAGCCTTCCACATGACCTCCACTAAGTTCCAGCGCCTTCGTCTCTACATCGGCATGTCCAAAGATATAAATGCGAGCTGTGCTGTAAAAAATTCAGAACAAATCTTTCCTGGGTTGGGTTCTTACAGGGTGGATATTTCAAGTATTTAGATACTGAAATGAACTAAAAAAAGTATCCAACTTTGAAACGATGAAACTCAATCCCTAGATCCCAACTATACAGAGTAACTTTGTGAACATAACGAAACACATGGTTGTCAATTTAGATGATTGACCCATAAATCTTTTTTATTTAGAGTTATTTTGGGGAAAACCCATATAAGTATATAACTAAACTAACAAACACTTGATTGTTACATGAGTGAACAGGCCTAGTCCAGGCCTAAACTAAAGGCAAGACCCAACGAGAAGGAAATTTACGGCCCCAAACCAGATAACTAATAAAAGATTCCATGAAGATTAAACCCTAGAACCGGAAGAAAATCTTATTGCATCTCCAAAACCTAACCATGCAGGAATCCGCCATCAAAGTCATTCTTCTTCGATCCTTATCGCTTTCACAAGTAATGGTTTCTTCTTAGTAGAATTTACTTAATAGATCTTTTGTACCTTAGGGTCTGTAGATTCTGGAATCGAAGGATAGTGATGCAGAGATTCGAGAAAGCAGGTTCGTTTCTTTCTGAGATTTGTATCTGTAATTAGATAGATCATGTGTTCTTGTCTCACGGTAATTAATTAATTAATATCCTTTGCAATATATAGCATTAGCAGGATTGCGGTGGAGGGATACGACACCTCTCTTCGTAGGGAAGATGTCGATGATGCTTTGAGAGAACACTTCGCTTCATGTGGAAACATAATACATGTGTATGTTCCCATAGACGAGAATAGTGGTACCCTCTGCAGGTTTGTGGCTTCTTCCTCCAGCTTGATCGCTCAAATTAACTGCTGCTTAACTATAAAATCTACTTGTTTTCTTGTGTTTTACAGATATGCCTTAATTTATGTTAATGAAGAAGATGAAGAAAAGGCGCTGAGGCTTAATGGAAGTGACATGGGAGGACGGATTTTACAAATTCAGTCTTACGCGTTTCACCAAAATCACCTTAATGAGGTCTTGGACCAGATGAAAGAAGGCCGACTCTATCGGCCACAACACACGTAAATTGCTCTTTTCATTTTTTGTCTATTTATTTTTTATTAGAGATTTGTGCCTGGTTATGTTGATAATATGATACTCCTGCAATATTAGGATCATGGTTACGGGTTGTGACAATTTCCTTCCTGTCAATGTTATCGAGAAGGAGCTAGAGAAATATTTCTCTGCAATCGGCTCTTTTGTTTACCGAGACGAAACCGCTTCTGGTGCTATCATAACGTTTGTTTCTTCTTCCTCCCACCAGTTTGCTTGTTACTATTTTTTTTTTTGCTAACTAAAGAAGCTTGTTTTGAGTTTTTTTTTTACAGCCCAGCCAGAGTTTATGTCCGTGGACAAGAGGGTGTAGAAAAGGCGCTGGAACGTAGTGGACGTTCTGTAGGAGGTTTGAATTTTGCAGTTACTGTGGTTGATCCACTTCCAAAAATAACACCCACGATTGGCTACATGCACCCACGTACGTAAATTTGATTCTTTGATTCTTTTTGGTTTTTTTTCAACTGAGTAAAACCTTTCATTTATTCGTCTGTTTGTTTCAGATAACTTTACTGTCGTGCCAAAGGAGCTGATAGAAAATCCAAATATATATTACGTCTTTGAGGAAAATCATAAGAAGAAGACTGAGACTACGGCGGGAAATCAGCAGAAGAAAAAGAGCAAGACTACGGAGAGAAATCAGAAGAAGAAGAATAAGAAGAAGGAGAAGAAGAGCAAGACCAGGGAGGCATACCAGATGAAGAAGAAGAGTGAGACTAGGGAGGGAAATCAGAAGATGAAGGGAGTAGAAATCTCTTTCTGAGGGGAAGAAGACATGCTTTTTATGATATTAACTTGTGTCCCTTCTTTTCTTTTTTTTTATAACTTCCATCTTATTATTAATACAAATTCGAAGATACATAATCTTTATGTAAGTGATTTGTTACAAATTTTGGAATATAATAGTAAGATTGAAAATAAATATTTGCCGGTAGATATGCTTTCGCTAGCCCATCAGCCACCATATTATTTTGTCGTCGAGTCCACATCAAGTCTACTTCCCCAAGCTTATTAATCCACCATCTTATTTCACGTACCCAGTTGTATAAACCAAACTGCAAAGCTTTTGACTTGAGTATATCTATCAATCTTCTTATTATCTCCTTCAAAGATCACTCTTGTATAACCTTGACACCAACAGAATTGTATAGCCATAAGTAGAGCTTGAAATTCTGCTTCCAATGCTGAATAAACTATTTTCCCTTCTGCATGACCTGTAGTAACAAAAATTCCATTTGAATCTCTTACTACCCATCCTCCTTCTTTTCTTTTGTCTGGATATTGAATGTGTTATGTCGTTTTTGTGTGGATGTTTAGCAACTCAAGACCGATCAAAATCCACATTCCAGAAATTTATTCACAGCTATCCCTGTAATGGGTCAAAATCCAATCTCAAACATAGTCCATCTGCTCTATCAACCTCTGTAATTCCTCTTTTGTCGTTACTCGGGGTTTTCATATTTTACAGATATGAAACATAAATAAATTATATCACATTATTGTTTAAATTATAGCTAATGTACCAAAAATTGTATGATTATTTTTCTTTATGAAAATATTATTCATTAATTATTAATTAATTAAATTTTGTAGTTTCTATAAAAAAAATCAGAATTCGCTTTTTTCTTTTAAAAACTCACAAAAGTTGGTTTTTGGTTTTTCTTCATAAATTGGTTAAATTTTCCAAAAACTAGTTTCCCTAAATTTTAGAAAATCTATTTATTAGAAATCTTGATTGGCAAATCAAATGGTTTCTACAAAAACAAAAACTAGAAACTAAAACTTGATTAGATGAAAAATGGTTTTTGCAAGTTGAAGACACCAAGTTGACATCATCATGCTTTTTATCGTACGTACAACCTAAGACCATGACCTTGATATACATGTGTATAAAATATTACAGGGTACTTTCTTATGTAATGAAAGGTGCACATGGTAATCACCTAGTGAATGTGAAATGGAGCCGTTTCTAGGAGGTTAGAAGGCTATAACCTCCAACTTCACTCATGAAATACCAGCCAAGTTCACGGCTAAAATGAACCCAATATGAGAACATTAACACCACGAGAAAATGCAACTGTGTTAGATCTGCTGACTCGGTTTACATAAATTTTCAAGTGGTTCAAGACATCAAGTTCACCATCAGAAAATTAAATCCAACAGATACTAACAATGAGTAGTTCAACACTAGTCATTTTAGGGGCGTTAATCTTTTCCTCGCTCGGACTCGGACTAGTGGGTTATAAATTCTTTTTATTTTAAAAAGAGATTCCTACAACTATCTTGCTGACCCACAAGTCTGAGCTTCATGTTACTCTTTTTAAGAGATATGTCAGATCGAGGGCGTCCCAAATTGATTGAAGGGGATGAGAGTTTATCATTCTTAAAAATAAATATTTCGATCAAATCACACATCGCAGTATACTAGACCTTCTAATTCTTTAAGATGTTTACTAAAAGATTCGCAATATAACTAGGAATACGTTTCAAATACCATACATGAGTTACAAGACATGTCAGTTTTATGTATCCCATTTGATATCTTCGTATCCGAGAATCAACAAATTCAACTCCACATTGTTCACAAAATTTCGAGTTTGAGCAATCTCATGTAAATACCATGGAATAAGGTTTTAGCTTATTCATGGGGATTCTGTAAATATTTCATTCCAAAAATAAAAAAAAATAGTTTTTTTTTGGGAGATTGGATGCAATTACTAACATGTGCATTCTTTTTTATTTTAATAATAATAAAAATTAATAAAAAAAACATATGTTTTATTACCTACTTCAATTCAATGATATTCTAAATATTCTATTCAAAATAGGTAAAAATCCATCTTTTTCTGCAAATGTTATTTTGAACAATGAAATACAAATACATGAAAAAGTAAAGTGGTTAGAAAAAAGTGCTACTATATCATAAACATTTAGTTTTTTGCTTATACTCTCATAAAGTCCGTATGTCTAGTCTTAGTTAAATCTAGTTAATCGAGTATGTATAAGTTTTTTCGAGTCTTGCATATGTTTAGATTATTTCTATTCATGTGGGGGATTGGTGAAACTATTTTTTACAATCCTATTGGACTGAGTAAAAATTAAGTATATATAGAATTTTACAAGCCAATTGGGCTGAGTAAAAAATCTAATCTAATGTGAAGTAAATGTTGTATTTTATATGGAGAAAATCCATTATATTTGGAAGCCCATGAGCTGAGTAAAATGATTGGAAAAGCCTTTTACTAAGTTGATGGCTAAGTTAAATATATATTTGGTGACAAATGGCTTAAACTAAGTAAACTTGGTGACTAATCTAACTTAGTGACCAAGCTATGCAACTTATTGAAAAGTGGCTATTACTAAAGATCACTTAGTGCCTAACTATGGTGACTTAGTAACAAATGTTAAAAGCTTAAGCAAACTCAATGACACATGTCAAGTTGCTTTATGACTAAGCTTTGTGAATCTCTCATATAAATAGATATTTTACCTCTCCATTAAACGGACTCACTCATAAGTGAACACACACTCATACAATTGAGTACTCTCATATCATACAAAGTTCCAGGAATACCTCTAAGTCTTTCAAAGTAAGTTTCGAGAGTATAGCGTGGTTGTTATGTTCGTAGATTTTGTTTTGGATGATGCAAAACAGTCTCACGTGGTTTTATCCTGGGATTCAAAAATCGTACATAACCGTCTCACCTAGTGACGATTTATTGAGTTAAGGAAAGTTATCAAATCACAACTCCACGTATTCGTCTATTTTCACATCAGTTTTTTAAATGTTTTACCGTTTTATATTATCGTTATCATC
Source organism: Brassica napus (assembly GCF_020379485.1). Lineage (NCBI taxonomy): Eukaryota > Viridiplantae > Streptophyta > Magnoliopsida > Brassicales > Brassicaceae > Brassica > Brassica napus. The sequence continues at coordinate 42,013,656 of NC_063442.1, forward strand.
ACATTTTGTTTCGTAATTTTCAATCTGGATTCACGCGTCCTAACAATATGAACATAAAAACTGAGTAGAAATTGGTTTAAAACTTTGAGTGAAATTGGTCCTGAAAGGTATGGAGTATTAAATGTCGTTTTGGAAATTGTGAACTGATAGATATCGATAGTTGGACCTTATGATCTCATAAACGTGTAAGTGTTGTAAGGATTTATGGCTTAACAACAACAAAAGGAAAATAACATATCTCTCGTCTAGCAAAGTCCTTAGATGTTGCAAATTGATTTTTCATGTTATACAAAACTGATTTTCTTCAGAACAAGATTGGCGAATTTCTTAAAAAGCTAAGCGACCCGAATTGTGTGGTCAATTCAGATATAGGAACATGAATCAGGATACCATTTCTAAATCAAATTTGAATGTTTTTACATCCACAGCAACTTGAAATAAGAAAATGAAAGGAAGAGAAAAATTACCAAGTAAGTGGATACATCTAATGAAACTCATTTGAAGCAAGTGATGATGGTGTTGGTTTCTCAGTTAATTTCATTTGAATATTTGGAAAAAGAGCTCATGAACTTTATTTGAATATTTGAAAAAAAAAGTTCATCCGTAGACTGCATTAAATTAATCCGGAATCTTAAGTATGGAACACTCCTAAAGTAAGTGATAAGTTGTTCTTTTTCAAGTTTTGTAATCATTTACTTCAGTGTTGACAAAAAGAAATTGCAAATATATATAATATTATACTCAGGATACTAACATATAGTTTGCGTGAACAATAATGAAACATTAATACGTTACAAAACTAGAGATCAGAAAAAGAGAGAGAGAGAGATCAAACATATGATCTCAAGTTGTAGCATATTTATCGGCTAATAAACTGTTCTTTGAGGTGGTTGATAAAAAGGTTGTTACTTGGACTTAGTCTCTGCTGGGCGGGGGGTTTTAAATCTGATCCGTCTTAGGTTATTAAAGATCAACACAAATACAAGCATAAAACATTTAAGTATCCAGACAAGAAAAGAAGGGTCGCATGTTGTCAAAAAAAAAAAAAAAAGAAGGGTCGCATTGCACACAAGTTATATCACAAAAAGCATATGTATTCTCCTCAGAAAGAGATTTCTACTCCCTTCTTCTTCTGATTTCCCTCCTTGGTCTTGCTTTCTTATTCTCATTTTTACTTTGTAGATTAAGAGTTAAAAGTTGTTGAAATCGGATGATATTGATACTTGTAAATACATTAAATTGGAACAAAAAAGTAAAAGAGAAACATAAAATATTGCTAAAAACTAATTTATTTTAGATAATATTAATACTCGTGAATATATTCAATATGAATAAGAAAGAATTGTACGAAAAAGATATAAAAACAACAACAACCATCTTTAATTACACAAAAAAAAATGGAAAATATTTGAAAATATTTGAAAATTTTGAAGGTTCCGGATCAAACTTACCTTACTATTAGTGTTGTTATAATACTTAAATTTATGTAATTTCATGTAATTTTAAATACTTTTTGTTAAGTTTCTTTTGTATATTATTGTTGTCCAAATCTAGTTTAACATATTTTAAAGTTTTATTTAATTTTATGTGTAAAATTTAAAATCTGTAAAAAAAATTAAAATATTTATGAGATATAATTTTTTAAAGATTAAAATAATAAACGAGAAAATATTTATGAATCATACATGTGATGTGTGATTGTAGGGACCAAAATACAAAGAAAAATATAAAACTTTAAATTTGAAGTTTTGAATAGTGAAACTTCAAATATAAAATTTCACTATTTGAAGTTTCGAACTTTCTTTTTGGAAATAAAAAAAAATCATATTTGAAATTATAGAGTGTCTTTTGGAGATGAGCTAAATTACTTTTCAACAAAAAAACGTTGTGTAAAGTGAAAAAACTAGCTCTAACTATTTTCAAAACATGTCCTCTATCAGAAATTCTAAAATAATATTAAAAGACAATATTTTGTGATTAGCTAATAAGAGTGTTAAGAAATCAGATGTCAATATGAAATAAGTATGTTAAATCGTCGGTGACATTAATTTGATAGATATTTACGAGGAGAGGGGTTAGGCACCGGCTGTACCCAAAAAGGCGAAACAGAACAAATGCAACTGAAGAAAAAAAGCTGTATACAACACAGATATTTAAAAAAATTCAAAAAAATTATGAAATATATTAATTAAAAATTGAATAACTGATAAGCGTTTTACTACGCAAAAAGAGAAATAAATATAGAAATAAATGAAAATAAATAAATAAATAAGGATTCCATTGCGTTGTTGTGTGCAGGTTATCTCTTTTCTCTTTGCCTTTGCTATTAACCTAAGAGCCATTAGACTTTTCTTTAGATCTATCTTAAAGCTACTTGTCTCTTCA